>NC_036649.1:7813336-8000543 GCF_002806865.2 Cucurbita pepo subsp. pepo | reverse complement strand
TCTGGACAAGATATGTTAATGGGTTGGGATCTGAAGTATAATCGATTGGCTTATAAAGTCCTTCAAATACAGTTTCCAGAAATTAGTGACGCAGGATCAAGCACATAATAAATTATATATAAATTAAGAATATTTTAAGTTGAATTATGGTGTAAGTCTTGTATTTCTTATTTCTTATTTATTATTAGATAAAATAGAAAAGTGTGTGGTTAATAATTTATTGTAATTTTATTTGAAATAAAACTAATTCAAATTTTTGTTTTATATTTATCTTTAAATATTTATTATTGCCTTTTAAAGTTAGATAACAAAAATAATAAACAATAAATTTGATATTGTTGTTTTTAAAATCAATTATGAAAATATTTCTATATCTAAAAAAATAGAAACGAAAAATAGGAATTCTGTGGCTGCCACGTGTACAAAGGTGTCGATGTATCTCAGTGACATGTAAGAGTCCATTGCATTTATGGCCGAACTTGCTGACACGGCTGCCACGTGGACAAACTCTTCCCTCAAACAATAAAAACGCCGCGTTCTCCTTCTCCTCCCCTGTTTTAAACCAGTTCACCAATCCCAAAAACAGGCGGCGTTCTGGAATCGTCTGGCGGCGATGGCGGTAGAGGCAGCGAAGCCAGTGATGGTGATCGGAATCGACGACAGCGAACACGCAGTTGCCGCTCTGGAGTGGACATTGGACAAAATTTTTTCTCGAACAGGACGATTACAACCGTTTAAGCTCGTCGTTGTTCATGTCAAACCATCTCCCGACGTCTTCGTCGGCGTCTCCGGACCAGGAAGTAAGATCGATCCTCCTTCTCTCTGCTATTTACTATCAAACAGAAATGGTTCCAAATCTATAATCGAGTTTTTAAAGAGACGACTAATGAACTCAGAGTCTACAATCAGGAATTGCAGGATCGGTTGAAACCTACCAAGCTCTGGATGATGATTTGAAGAGAAAAGCTGCGAGAACTATCGAACTTGCCAGAGAAATTTGCGCTGCGAAATCGGTAACAGTGGAGTTTAGATTTCTCGATTTACCTTATCTCATTCTTTGAATCTCGGATTAAATGGATACGAACTTGCGATGATTCTCAAATGCGATCCAATTGTAAATCGTAAATCGAGAAAGTAGAAATCCTGTAGATCGATTTAAGAATCTGTAAAGAACAGAGAGCAATAGCAATGGAGTTGAATTGCAGGTTTTTGATGGTGAATTCGAGGTTGAAGAAGGAGATGCAAGGTATGTACTGTGCGAGGCGGCTAATAAGCACCGGGCTTCAGTGCTTGTAGTAGGAAGCCGTGGCCATGGAGCTATTAAACGGTACTTTCTCCCGAACCACTTAAATTTTGGTATCTCTTTATTTAATTTCTGTTTGTCTGTGTGTGTGTGAGCGCGATGGATCTTGCTCCCACTTTCTCCATAACAGTTGAGTATCATAACATTTTGGTTGTTGCATTCCTCTACAACAATTGGGTATCATATTTCTTTTGGTCGTGGTATTTCGCTACGATAATGGGTATCATATTTGAAGGGTGTGGCTGTTAGTTGAACACGACTCTCCACAATCGTGTGATATGTTCTACTTTGAGCATAAGAGTATTCTTTAATAAATCTATGATCATCTTTAAAACAATGAACTAGCATTTCTTGCATAAATAAATTTTTTAGTCCAAAATTGTAATGGGAGTTCATAGTAATGCAGTGCTTTGATGGGAAGTGTGAGTGACTATTGCGCACATCAAGCACCTTGCAGTGTCATGATTGTGAAGATGAAGGAGCGTAGCAACAAAAACAGTGCTTAAATAACTCAAAATCTGTATTTCTGTTTGTATTTCTGAATCTTATTGTATTTTTAAGACGGGATACTTAAAAATTATTTAATCTTTTTAATTTTCCTTTTAAGGCATTTCTCACTTTAATTTTAAAAATATATATAAAAAGTTTTTGGTTAGCCCTTGTGCCATCCCTCACCTGCTCAAGTTAGCCCATTCCATGGATTTTTTTTTTGCAAATTAAATTAAATTTTTTATGTTCTATTAGACATCAAATTTAATTTTAATTATTTTAATTAATAGATGGATTATTTTTTATGAACTACCTGTTCAAAGTTGGATAATATTAGATAATGTTTGAAGTTTAAGAAGCTATTAGACATAAATATAAAAATCACAACCACGACTTTTATCTACTATTTCGATGTCGATGTCCTTCGAACCCATACGCCACGAATTAACTTTACTTGCATTGATTTTGTAGCCAACGTATAGTGCTTATTTCTACTCTCTTTCTTCTAGACGTAAAACGTCTAAGAAATGACCCGAGATTGAGATTCTTGTTTCTATCTTGTTTAATATAAATATATTTTTAACATATTAAATATTAAAAATTTAAAAATGAACTTTTAATTTTTTTTAAAAAAATTAATAACTATATTTTTTAAAGGACGTTAACGGTACAAATCATCCTGGGAAATCGGATCCAAATTTTATGGGGTTAGAAAATGAAATAGGTGACGAGATAGGGATGGTGACGAGATAGGGATGGCTTATCCGTCTTCTCCCATACATCTCTAAGTGATATATTAAATATAAATATAAATGACATTTAAATAGGTCGAATATAATATGAGATTTTATGCTATTTTAATAAAATTTAAATAAGTAATATATGAATATAAATATATTATTTAATTTTCTCAAAAGTTTTCATTAAATTGTTTGTTTGGTGTAAATTTTCATTAGATTTACTTGAGAGTATCTTGGAACTAAGGCATGTTAACATGGTAAATCATATATGTTAATAATAATAAATGGAATGAAAAATATATATCATGCAATCAAATTAAATACAGTAATTTTTTATTTTTTGTTCTATAAATATTGGATTTACGGTAAGAGAAAATATAAAAAAAATAAAAATGGCAGGGCGATGGACGATGATAAAGAAACTGGAAGACGCCGATATGACTGGACTATTGCACCTAAGAGAAGATGACGAAGATACTGACATCAAAACAAATTTATTCAAGTGGTGGTTTCGGAGGGAAGTTCGGGATCTAAAAAGAACAGTCGGAAATGAAGCGAATATCATTCTGTTCGACGAGAACATGAATCAAGTCATGCAAACAACTATAAAGTGGCTTGGGACGGTCTTTTACCATATCAGATGGGACGTCCAAAACAAACTTTATGCGTCTGGTTATAATATGTTAATGCGTTGGGATCTCAAATATAATCGACTCGTTTACCGGGTCCTTCAAACGCAATTTCCGAAGTTAGGGGCGCATGTTCAAGCTCGTCTTAGTCTAAAATTTCCTACTCAAAATATTTTTTATTAATATTAATTTTTATTTAAATTACTTTTTTATAGTTTAAAAAAGAGACTAATGGAAGCCACGTTTACAAACGTGGCACAATGTCGGGGTGACACGTAAAATTTTACTTCGTTGACCAGGTGGGCAGTAGATCTCCAATAGAACGACGCCGTTTCCTCGGTTTAAAGAGCTCCGTACATAAAAGAAGCGAGAAAAGCTTTAACTAATTTATTACAATTAAAGAATTAATATAATAATTTGTAAAATAATTCATTAATTAAATTAATAAATTAATTTAAATTAAGAGATGAAATGTTATATAAATAAATAATTTTTTTTTTAGTTCTAACGACTACTTTTAACCCTTTATTATTAGATAATTAATTGTTAGTTAATTCCTTTTTATAAACACACATAGTTTATGCAAATTGACGTTCTTTTAATACGTGCCCGAACATGCATCACTAATGTCTGGATAATATGTTTGAATGATCTTGTAAGTCAATCGATTATACCTGAGATCCCAATACATTAACATATCATCTCCAGACGAATAAGGTTTGTTTTGGATGTCCCATTCAATATGGTATCGAGCCATCCCGAGCCATCTCATAGTTGTTTGTATGGCTTGGTCCATGGTCACGTCGTACAGACTAATTCTCACTTCACTCCCAACGACTCTCTTCAAATCCCTAACCTTGCTCCGAGGCCACCAGTTAAACAAATTAGCTCTGATGTCAGCATCTTCATCATCTTCACTCAGTTGCAATAGCCCATTCATATCTGCGTCTTCCAATCTCTTTATCATCGTCCAGTCGCCTGCCATGGTTATTCTCTTCCTCTTTTCTCTTACAATAAACTCATATTTATAGAACAAATAATTACTATATTTTATTTTATTACATGATATATTTTTTTTTCCTCTTTTCTCTTACAATAAATTCCATATTTATAAAACAAATAATTATTTTATTACATGATATATATATATATATATATATATTTTTTTTTTTCCCTTATCTTTTTTTATTCCATTAAAATTATTAGCAAATGTAATTTACCATAACTAGAAAACTTAATTATATTCTTTACCAAAATTAAATTATAAATCATATTAAAATATTGAATCTCATTTATATTTAATAAATTTTACATATATTAATTTTTTTAATATTTTATACATCAAATAAAATAAATATAGATTTTATTTTATATATAATATATTGAATATTAATTCGATTTAAATATATTTTTTCCTTTTTAGATTTAATATATCAAATATATTTTCAATATTTATTTAAACATTAAAAAAAAACTAAATTATTTAAATCGTTCGTTATATACTTATAGTTTCACTCTTATACATTGTATAAGAAGTTGTGTCCATTAATATAATTATATCAATGAAATAATATTCTTTGATCTTCCACTAAATTAACCAATGTGGGACTAATCTCAATAATTCTCTAACATTTTATAATATTCAAGAGTCTTTTTTGAAATTTTGTAGATATTTTTTTAAAGATAAAATGAAAAGTTATTTTTATTGATTTAACTGAATTAGATTATAGACTAAAGGACTGAGGGAATCTACTCGAAGCCACGTGTACCGACGTGTCACAATAATTGGATGACATGTAAAACTCTGCTTCATTTTTCCCGGTGACGCAAGAGTGGCCACGTGGACGATAGATCGCCTATAAAAACGGAGCCGTCTTCATTTCCGATTTAAACCGCTTCATACATCCAAGAAAAAACCAACGGCGGCTGTGGAATCGTTCCAATGGCGACAGCGGAGAAGCCAGTGATGGTGATTGGAGTCGACGACAGCGAATACGCAACCTACGCTCTAGAATGGACACTCGACCACTTCTTCTCTTCAACAGTAAATCCTCCGTTCAAGCTTGTTGTCGTCTACGCCAAACCGTTTCCCGACGTCTTTATCGGAGTCGGCGGACCTGGAAGTAAGATCAATATTGCTTCTCTCTGGTAAAACTAATTTCAATTGTTGATGGATGTATTTTTGCTTAAGCGATGTGGTAATGAAACCAGAAATTGTAACCAGTGATTGTAGGATCTGCTGGAAGTTACCAGTTTCTGAACGATGATTTGAAGAAGAAAGCTGCGTTGATCATCGCAACTGCGAGAGGAATCTGTGAATCCAAATTGGTAACAGAGTCGAGTAAAATTGCTTGATTATGATATAAATTGTTGGAGTCTGGAATGGTTGAGTTTGATTGTAAATCATTTTGTTCATCTGAAGAAAATTGAAACCGATTTAGACTTTTGGGAATCTGTACGGAGAGTGAAGAGAAAGATGAGAACAGAGATCGATTTTTTGATCTCGAATTCTCTCCGTACGGAGATCTGTGAATCCAAATCGGTAACAGAATCGAGTAAAATTGCTTGATTATGATATAAATTGTTGGAGTCTGGAATGGTTGAGTTTGATTGTAATTCATTTTGTTCATCTGAAGAAAGTTGAAACCGATTTAGACTTTTGGGAATCTGTATGGAGAGCGAAGAGAAGGATGAGAACAGAGATTGATTTTTTTTTTTTTTTTTTTTATCTCGAGGTCTCTCTGTACGGAGATTGAAGAGAAGGATGAGAATAGAAATCGATTTTTGATCTTGAATTCTCGCTATACGGAGAATGTATAGAATGATGAGAATAGAAATCGATTTGTTGATCTCGAATTCTCTCGTGTTCATCACTTCCATTTGATGGAATTGGAATTTCGAAATGAAAAATGCAGGTGAATGATGCAAAATTCGAGGTGGATGAAGGAGATGCTAGGTATGTGCTGTGTCAGGCGGTGGATAAGCATAGGGCTTCAATGCTTGTGGTGGGAAGCCATGGCTATGGAGCTGTAAAGAGGTACATGGTTTAAGCGCATTTTAGAGGGGGGGAAAAGAACAAATATGATTAGTTTCGATGGATGAATGCAGGGCGTTCTTGGGGAGTGTGAGTGACTATTGTGCTCATCAAGCTTCATGTACCGTCATGATCGTCAAGAAGCTGAACCCCAAGGTTGAATCACAAGAACAAAAATAGCTCAACTTTCCCAATTCCCCTTCTTCTTCTTCTTCTTCTTCTTTTCTTCGAGTCTTTAAATCAAGAACTATTCTCTTTAAATCAAGTAATGCTGTTCTATTATGTTATGTATTATGTATGTATATTTGCCCAATGTTGTAAACTGTCACAATAATAACAAAACCTTCCAATAAAATTCTAGTTTTTAGAATCATCGTTCTCGTAATTGACAGACAAAGCATTGGGTTTAAGTTTTTTAAATGGAAATCTCGCTTAATTAGCGAATCATACAAATAAAAATGAATAATTATGTATGTCATCGTTACTTCATAATTGAAAGTTCAACAATTTCCCTCCATTTTCACATTTGTAGCATGTTTTAATCATTTTCTTTTACAACATTTTTATAAAAATATTACTTATATTTTAGAAATATGATGATAAAAAATTTGATTAGGCTCATCCAACCCCTCTTTCTCGAACAAATTATACCTCCCCTTAATCGAGGCTCGACTCTTTTTTCTTTTAGAGTCTTTTAGAGTCATTTGTTCCTGTTCGAACAAATTATACCTCCCCTTAATCGAGGCTCGACTCTTTTTTCTTTTAGAGTCATTTGTTCCTATTCGAACAAATTATACCTCCCCTTAATCGAGGCTCGACTCTTTTTTCTTTTAGAGTCCTTTGTTCATAACGTAACTATGGACATGACTCTGATATTGTCTAGACATGGCTACTCTGCAGCCACAACATTCATCCAACAAATTTAACATAATATAACATAATAAAAATAAATATGAAGGTTTGAAAAAAATTTAAATTAAAAGGGAGAAATAACAGAAAAAATTTGTATTACATATACTCGCACTAAAAATTATGGAAGGACGGTGGTCGACAAATTTTCTCAGAGAAAAGGTGCCATTGTATTGCTGGTAGCCACGTGGGAAGAGGTGGCACAGCATTTGGGTGACATGTAAGAGGCTCTTCCGTTTTCAGGATTGCTGCACGCTGACAAGACCTGCCACGTAGACAATTTCACCTTTAAAAACAAAAATAAAAATAAAATAGCTCATTTTCTTCTTCTTCTTCTTCTTCTTCCCCAATTCAAACCACTTCACAGAGGAATCTCTCCAATGGCGGCGACGGAGAAGCCAGTGATGGTGATCGGCATCGACGACAGCGAATACTCAATCGCCGCTCTGGAGTGGACACTAGATCACTTCTCTTCAGCCATATATCCTCCTCCTTTCAAGATCATCGTTGTCCACGCCAAACCGATTCCCGAAACCTTCGTCGGAGTCGCCGGACCGGGAAGTAAGATCGATCGTCCTCCTCCTCATCTGATCTGCTAATTCCTTAATTTCAAGTTTGAAAGTAAATGATGAGAAATTATATGTAATCAGTGGTTTTTGGATCGGAACCTGGATTGTACCAAGTTTTGGACCAGAATTTGAAGAGGAAGGCCGCCAGAATCATCGAGAAAGCGAGAGAGATCTGCGCTGCTAAATCGGTAATCGTCGATCTGTCAAATCCATGAATATGGACGGAAATTTGAGTGAATTGAATCGAATTGAAATTACAGGTGAGTGAAGTGAAGTTTGAGGTGGAAGAAGGAGATGCTAGGTATGTACTGTGCAAGGCGGTTAGTAAGCACAATGCTTCAATGCTGGTGGTGGGAAGCCATGGCTATGGAGCCATTAAGAGGTACTTGCTTTATTAATTACATAGTTTTTAATTTCTGTGTGTTATCAATTTTATCGCTGTCATTTTAAAAAATAATTCGTCTTTTTTTAATTCTATGTTTAAATTAGGGTAGCGGCAAGGCTTTACATTTTTAATTAAATTACTAAGTATACATTCTATATCTAGTAACTTCCTACGGTACTTATTTAACTATATTTATATATAATTGGAAGTTTAGTATTTTATGAAATAAAAATTTTAATTTTGTGTTTAATAAATTCGTTAAATGATTTATGATTTATTAGATATTTTTTATTAAACATTTTTTAATTTGAAGTAAAAAGTAGCAGGAATGTAATGAGGGGATAATATGCAGGGCTTTGTTAGGGAGTGTAAGTGATTATTGCGCGCATAATGCTCCATGCACTGTCACAATAGTGAAGCCTAAAACTGGCGCCTGAAACAATCAAAGACTCCACTGTAAATAAAATAAATGCATTTTTCTTCCCCTTTATTTTTTTTTCTCCTTTTTTTTAATAAATATTTCTTTGTAAATTGTTTAAACTATATGCATAAAATTAATAATAATAATGAAGCAGCTGATCATGAATTCGCTATTAATTATATATATATATATATATATATTTATTGATTCTCGCACTGTTTTGAGATTATTAATTAATTGTTCATATTGATTTTGATTTGAATTTTATCTCAACTTCGTTCAATTAAATACAGAACAATTTCCTAAATTCAAAAGATATTCAATACTAGAAAAAACGAGTACAAAATGAAGTCATAAATATCGAGATAAAACACACGTAAACAAACAAAACTAACCCAAAATTAATTATTTTTTTACGACCATTAATTCTATATATGAACAGTTAATTAAGCTTAATATTTGTTTTTAAAGGTGCTGATATAGAGTATTGATTTAAATTTGAAGTAGCAATATGAAAAATGAGAATTTGGGGAACATTAGAAGCGTCTCCAACCTGAGAATATCCTAAAAAGAATAGCACACATGAAGAGTCCAAACAAAACATAGATACTAACAAGTTTAATGAAAGTCTATTCCAGATAAGTTCACAGATTAATACTCTTATTCCAGCTTCACTCCATGGCTACGGAAATCAACAGCTGCCTCCATCTTCTTCACCTGTTCAAACAGTTGACTCAATGTCAGAACAATTCCGCCACAAAATGTTCCAGCTAAATTACACCATTATTATTAATAGGACGTATGCAAATGAATGGGCATTTACAGTGTCCAAGTAAAGCAGCAGAAATTTCAAAACAAAATAAGAGAAAGCTCTACCGGGAAGGACTCTTGCTCTTGCTCTTGCTTTTGCTCCTGCTTCGGCTCCTGCTTCTGCTCCTGCTAGGGCTTTTGCTTGCTTCACGCCTTTTTGGACTTTTACTAGTACGTTTCTCACGCTGCCACGTAAACCGTATTCATACACAGACACGAAAGACATATCAGTTAAACTTCTAATACGCCGTCCAGTAATGACAAGTTCATAACAGGGATCACTTACATTAGGTGCCGGAGACCTGGATCTTGATCGCGATCTGCAAAAGGTTCAGAAACAACCGAAATTTAAAATCCATGTCTCTTTTACCAAATTGAGCCAAAAGCCTAACGACTCATCCACATTGTATAAGGAGAGAAAGGAAAATAGTATTTTAGTAGTTCAACTATGAAGAAGATATGGCAATTCAAAACTTAAAGATCCAACTGCGAAGACCTAAAAAATTAGAAAACTTTATTCTCCAGGAAACTATATATTATGGACGTCAGTGGACGGGAGAGGAGCATTCTTCCCTACTGTGCCTCAAAAGGTCCATTATGAATCCAGATAGTGCGTCCTATAGCTTGGCAAATCTTGCAGCAGAAAATGTAAATGAAAGTGATGATGACTTCCAAGTCCAAATAGCACTTAGTTCAAGATATCCAGCTCTATTATTGCAATCCATGATCTTCTTGGATCCAAATCTAGCACCCATGGACATTGCATTGCTAAAAGCATTAGAATAGAGGTACCAGAAGGTTTTCAAAGCTGCCCATCTAAAAAACAGCATACCTTCTCAACCAAAAGCATTGAAGACAATTGAATCATATTCCATCAAGATCCTAATATCCAATCCCCAGTATGCCGCATATTTCCATATCTAAAAAACAAACAAGTGATTTTCACACACAAAGAGGACAACAATGAAAGAAATTCGACTCATTTCTTAACTATCCCAGCTGTTGAACAACATTCACAATTGATAAAGGGGAAGGACGAGGACGAAGAGTTATTAAAAAGAAAGCAGAATCAGATGTAAAATAGTAATAACTAAATTGAGTCAAATAGATAAAGTTTACCCAACATTCCAATAGAGGGCCGACACATTGCCCAGACTAATTTGAAGTCTGTCCAGTATTCATCTCCACCATTCCAAGAATGCATCCAAGACTTGGGAAGGGTGGGTTTCACATTCAAGAGAATTGTACAAGCCACAATACCGCATGCAAACACATAGCATCCAGAAAGGTAATATCAAATCCATTGCTAAACTTAAAACCACTTGCTGGCCCGTGCTTGAGCAATACAAAAGAATTAGTTCACTTTCAGTACATTAATGTTGTCTATTTGACCCAGTCTAACATTCTGCCCAATGCTAGACGGGTGCAAAAAACAAATCCTGCTCGAGTGACAACAAACTCAGATATATAAATATAGATAAACAATGAGCAGGCCGCAGTTAGATTTTATTAAAAGATAATAATAATAAAAGTGAATAAAATAAAATTAAAGAACATAAGAATGAATGATTATAGTTAATAAAATGAGAAAACATACCCTGAAAGAGCTGATGACTTTGATCGTGAACGAGCAGGGGAAGCAGACCTTGATCGGGATTTTACAGGTGACCGCTGGGAAGATTTACCCTTAGGAGACTTGCTGCTCAAAAAGTTGATAAAATATTTAATTCAAGACAGGATTGTGCTAAGACTAATTTAATAGTAAAACATATACCTACCTCCTACTGCGACTCTTGCTCCTACTTCGACCTCTACTACGACTGCGACTATAACTCCGCCCTCTAGAGTATGACCGCCCACGACTAGGACTCTTGGATGAATCTCTCTTTGAATCATATTCCCTCACCTACAAAATTAAAATTAAAATAGGTGAGAGACAAGAAGGCAATCATAAAAAAATAAAAATAAAAATTATAGATCAAGAAGGCATTGTTCATACACGAACATAAGACCGGGAAAATGCATTACGGAACTCAGAGTCATCCAGTTTTTTAATCTGCAGTGACAAGTACACATATCTTAGCATATCACAAAACCAAAGCTTAAGCTCTTGAAGTCATAGGGGCAATCCAGTATGCCAGGTGATCATTAAGGCTCAACATTCCAAAATTCTTAGAACAGAGATAAAATTGACTTACTGCATATTTCATGTCATCATAGTTGGTGTAATCCACAATCCCTGTGGTTCCTACAGGACATTGAAATGAATAGCTATTTAGTTTTCAATGTCATGTTAGAGAGAATTCGAAGTCAGCTTCATCAGTAGGTATCTTACCACTACCATCACGGAACACTTGGGAGAAACAAACATCCCCAGCTCTCCGCATGTGATCCTTCAACATTAAATAATATGAGATCAGTGTTGATTAAAAAATTTTGAGTGACAGGCACATAAATTTCATGCCAAATAGAATGATGCTTACCTTTAAGTCTTGCCACGAAGCAGAAGAAGGTAATCCTGTGACTAATACTACATGGACAGAAAAACATATATTACAACATCCAGTATTTACAATGTCAAAACATTGTAACATTGTACGGTGCATCACAGAAACGGTCATATACCACGAAAGTCAGAACGTCGAGATACTCCACGCCCACCTCGGCTGCTTCCATGACTACTATAACGATCACTAGATGATGAATGACCACGACCACCATGAGCAAGTTCCACCTAAAAATGCAAACAAACAATGCATAAACTACAACTATAAAGCAATCAAGTACAAAACAATCAATTTTTGCAACAATTGAAAAAGACTTGGTGACTCACGCGCAACCTATGGCCATCAAAATCATAGCCATCGCGACCACGAATTGCATCTTGAGCATCTTCTGCATCTTCGAACTACATTCACTCAATCCATATTGATAACATAAGTAATGTGTTTGAAAAGAAAGAGAATATATAGTACCACCACATGCGAAAAAAAACCCACCTCAACAAATGCATAACCAGGAGGCCTTGGTGGAACCTTGAGATCAATGTGGGCTATGCGACCATACTACAATTAAATGCCAAGAGAGAACAGACTTAAATTAAATACTTCGACCAAATAAAACTCCAAAATTATTTTAATTCTGTCTCGGATTATCTTGAACCTTTAAGAAAGAAAAATCACATAATATACATCTATATTTTATTTTTTATAAGAAACTGAGTTTCCATTGTGATAAATGACAGAATATACAAGCGTCTACAAAAAAAAAAAAAAAAAAAAAAAAAAAAAAAAAAAAAAAAAAAAAAAANGATAATAACAAAAGGCTCAATCAACAAACCACTAAAAGGAATTAAATATAATCGCCTCCCACCTTTCTACCTGTGGAAAGATTTTGCTATTCCTCTCAAGCTAAATGACAACATAATGGCGAAAAAACAAGTTCGCTATGGGATCATTGCTCTGTCATAAAAGGAGGGTTCAGGTGCACCTCCTAAATCATAGAACACCACCCTCTATTACGTGTCGGCAACACCAAAAAAAAGTCTCTAGAGATGGTCCTTAGTATCCACCCTCCGGTGCAAAACTTGTCACTTACAGCATTACACTAAGGAATTTTGACCTTCCAAACAGACCCTAAATTTCCACGCGTATTTAGTTGCTTGTTAAATTATTTATAAAAGATCATGAACGGTAAAGACATAATTAACTCCGAGAACTTTCAAATTGCACGAGTAAGTCCCAAATTAACTCTCGAAGGATGTCTAGCATTTAAACATACGTCTATAATTTAAAAGTGGGAATTACTCCTATATTTGTAAGGACTGCATTAGTTATAAGGTCATCACAATTATCGAAAGCAAAATACTTAGCGTTCTACGCTTGCACTCCTACTTAAATAAGAACAATTTACAGTCGACTCAATAAAGAAAATTCATCATCCATAACATGCAGCACCAAAATGACAGACAATTACATGGTTTAAGCGCTCCACACAGGCGCCAAAACGTCATGCGCAAACAAAATTAAGAAAACATACCTTGTAAAATAAATCTTCCACTTCTTTTTCACGTATATCACCCGGGAGATTGCCAACATAGACTGTTCTGCTGGCACGGCTGCTCATTTTCCCTAAACAGATGAAACGTACATATGGATAACATTACCGATTATAACTAACGAGAAACGGAGAACATAGAAACAGAAACTATGAAATCTAATCACCGTACAATATTAAACTCGTAGAATGTTTTGTACTCAAATTAATTAATCAAGATTCGACGTTTGATTGAAGGTTACCTCGAATCCGATCTGTAGGTGACAAAGCGCAGAGGCGAGAGGACTGAATATTAGGGCTTTGAAATCGAAGATTGGTAGTGCGAGTAAATATATAGTACGATTATGATATTCTGCATCGCGTTGCACAGTAATTTGCTGGATGTTACTAACTACACATAATATGTGCCATGTGGCAATCCTTTTCTAAAATAAAATACGCATATTTATCCCCTTTTTGCACCCAACCCCCTCGATTGTGTACATATTCCACATCAGACCCCTAACTTTTAAATATTCTATTTTAGACCCTACTTTTTAAATATTAAATAAAATTTGAGAGTGACTTTTAATCTTTACCAAGTATGGAAATTTATAGTTAAAAAATAATGGAGTTTCTATTCCATATAATATTGAAGTATATCCATATTCTCGTAGTACTAGAAATTCCCTCCATAACGTTCGTGTCACGTGATTTCAGGTGCCTCTTTGCTTCGCACTAATTGAGCTTCTTTCTAGCTTCAACTCGAGCTTGGACCAACCCGTTTAAGCTCTGAAATTTCAACGAAGAAGACATGTTTTTACTCCTGAAACCAAATAAGTCGGGTAATATGATCGGGTAAATTCTTGTTTTCCTAGTAAATTGAACAATTTTCCCCCTTCTGACTTGTTTTTGGTTAGAAGTTCAATCCATGTACAGAAGTCTCATGATCTATAAGTCAAAGATGTATGGTAAATTCTGGTAATACAGATACCAAATTGTCCTAGATTTCCTTTATTCCAAAGTTCATGAGAACATGAACAAGACCCTTTTCCCCACTATATAATCCACCCCCAAAACTCGTTAATTTAAAAATCTTATTCACAAATCACATAAGTGTGCTGATATTATCGAGAGGTAGGTTCCATTTCCGCACCCCTTTTCCACCTCTCCAACTCTCTACTTCTTTCGGACATTTCATCGAACATGTTGCGTGCACCCAGTTCGAGAGCATCAATCGCAATCATTTTTGCCCTCATCTCTATTCTCCCATGGCCGACACACTCCGCCAAAAAGAGCTATGTCCAAGAAGCCTGCAGCGTAACACAACACCAAGATCTCTGTATCCAATTACTGACGCCATTTTCAAGCAGCGCCAAGCGAAGCCCCACGAAATGGGCGCGAGCGGCCGTGTCGGTGACAATATCAGAGGCTAAAACCGTGGCGCGATTCCTGGGGAGGGTGAAGAACAACAAGCGGCTCATGGGGAGAAACAGGGCCGCAGTTTCCGACTGTGTGGAGGTCTTCGAAGCCGCCATTGATGAGCTCCATAGGTCACTTGGGGTTCTTAGAAGACTAAGTAAGAGGAATTTTGACGCCCAAATGGGGGATCTCAATACGTGGGTTAGCGCAGCGCTGACCAATGAAGATACTTGCGTGGATGGATTTGGAGGGGAAAGTGGAAAAGTAGTGAATTTGATAAGGAATCGCGCGGTGAAGGCTGGTTATATTACAAGTAATGCACTCGCCTTGATTTCCAAACTGGCTGCCTCGGGCTTCCAAACTGTACTGCCCCGAAACAGTAAGAGAAGACAGTAACCATTAAAGATTAAATATAATTACAATATGTATCACTATCCTGCAAAGAAATAAATGAATCTAATGTTATAGAACAACATACGAATGAATATTGGGCTTATATATTGGAGGGGTGCGCCAAGCCCAAGCTATAGTGCAGCACATGGGCGATGCTCGAGGGCCCCAGTAGCAAGCTACTGTAGTGGACCCTCCCCCTTGAAAAATTAATTTAATATCATGTGGGCCGATGGCCCACGTATCAGATATTAAACTGATAAGAACAGATACTACACTTGATCTTAGCCAAAAGGCCGAGAAAGGTATGAATTGCCCAGCCTTCCAACAGCGTTTTTATAGCCTCCTTCTCTCTCCATTTTCTGGAACTAATCGATGTGGGACAAAGCCTTATGTATATAAAATTTGCATAGTTTCCAACCATTGTGATTAATTTTGTGTATAACTTCACATATATTTTGAATTAAAAGATTCAAAATCCATTATATATGTTGTTAAAATTTCATTTGAACATCGTTAATGTTTAATTCTCATATGTGTAAGTGGGTATGAATCATTTTTTTTTAATTAATATTAACATTTTGTTCACCTTCTCCTGTTACTCCATTTTATTTACTTAATTTAGGAAGGTGTATTTTATTTGTTGGTATTTTAGTAAGAAAAGGAAAGTAATGTTATTTAGGTAATGTCTAAATTGATTTATTTGAAAAAACTCACATTCTATCGAGTTAGGTTGCATTTGGGAATTTGAATTTTCTTACGCAACTTACTTTCGAGGTTTACATATGGTTGCAATTTGGTTCCTCTATCTGCCTTTTTATAAATATTAAACTTACGGTAAATCGTAATGGAAGGCTAAATATCATACAAGATATTTGTCTATCAAATATGATGCCTACAGTAAACCGTAATGGAAGGTAAAATATCCTCAATCATACAAGATATTTGACTATAATATACTATACGATAGTTTTTCATCTTTAGTAAACATCATCTTTAGTAGAGCAGTCATTGTAGGCCACTAGAAAGCTGGTACACGGCTTTTCCATCATTTACAGCTTTTAACTCACCAGAAGTTAGCTGCAATTGTGAAGAATTGAGTGGAAACGACATAACGAGGTTCCGGTCCCTCCCTCCTTCAACCGATACAGGACCAACATTTGCTGAATTTTGGGCATGCAGCATGTCATTCACAAGTAATGGAAATGGATTGAATGGTGAATACCTCATGGTTTTGTTCTTCCCACAAGAGGTATTCTAAAGTGATCTTGAATATTCAGCTGCAGCACTGAAGGCAGACACAAGGGCAGCCATCCCAACAACCTGCGACCAACTTCTTCTAGTCCTTGTAGCAATTGCAGCTCCTGCGACCGCACCCGCAATCGATCTGTTTAGCTGCCAAATGGGGGGAAAACAAAACAAAAAGGAGATTTAAAGATTCATTTCCAAAAGTTTCTCTTAACATAGTGTCTAAATAGATAGTATTTCTGGCATCATAATCGTTCGAAATATGATAGTCAAAATGAAAGCAAAAATCACCTGTTTAGCAAACATACATGCCCAAAAAGATGCTGCATATCTCATATCCCAATACTTGTAAGCCAAGCAATAGGTGTTGAATATAAGATATGCAACAACTAAGGACCAAACTTTTTCAACCAAGAAACCCGAACTTTCATCCAGAGAAAATGAGGCAAAAAAAAAAAAAAAAAAGCAANCAGCAAAAGACAGGTCTATAAAAACGGCTGCCCAAAAAAAGGATGCCAACCAGAACCTAACCTACAAGAAAAGCTCTAATCCAAAAGAGTACAGGCCTAACGGATAATTTCAAAAACTCGACACGAACACCCACGACCAGACATAAAACGCAGCAAGTATCGAACCTCCTCTCGGCATGCCAAAGAAAACTGTAAATTTCGATGTACTTTTTAGAACAGGAAACAGTTGTAGTATGATACGGCAAGTCTCAACATATTAAGCAGTAACTATCTTTTTCTTTTAAACAAGATACATGAAGGCACAATAAATTCTCGATGTAAATATAAGTCTACATAAATGGTTGTCGAATTCGAGAGACAATTATGACTATTGAGGTTTCATCTACCAAGAGACAACACTAATAATTCCAAGTTAAAAGGTGTTTCTTTCTTCAGCCACAATTGCAACATAATTGGAGAAAGCTCGTCACATAAATGACTCGGGATTTCTACATAAGTTTTTAAATGTGTATTTCAACGACCTTAACTTTTACGTAACCAAAAATAAGGACGAATAACAATAAAACTACTAAAAAAGGCTTTAAGACACATATAACATGATAAACTGTAAAAAGGGGAGATTGTTCCTCTCCGGTTAAATGATATCATCCAAATCCTTGCTAGTGTCGTTTATATATCCACTCACCCATTTTTTTCCCTCAAAAAATACTCAGGTGGTAAGAATTGAGCCATTCCTGGTCATCCTAGACAACCTTCACTCAAAATCCTGTTAAAATTTAAGAGATACCCAAATAAATATTTTGAAAGTAGCTGCAAAAATGTGGCTCATGCCATAATTAGGGTGCAGGTATAATACAAATCCATATGTGCTTATCATAAGTTGTGTGTGTATATATATATATATATATTAGATAACTTGTAGGATCTAGATACACAAAGCATTCAATAGAAATCGAGTCAAAGTTCTGGGAATGTAGTTAGGTGTCACGGTCATGCTTGTCCAAGACATGTTGCCTATGGCCGCATGCCCGTTACATGACAACCTTCACGGTGGATCACATTCAAACAAAGGAAAATGGTGAAAACGAATCATTTCATGAGTGTAACTAACCCAATCATTCTTCCTTCTGTATCTTTGAATCCCACAGAGTGTCAGAGTAAAAGTTACAGCAACAAGTCCTATAACCCAATATCTTTAGCTACTTCTTTGACCAGAACAATGTTGGATGATGGAAGTCCCACGTCGACTAATTTAGCGAATGATCATGGGTTTATAAACAAAGAATACTCTCTCCATTGGTACGAGGCATTTTGGGGAAACCCAAAGCAAAGCCATGAGAGCTTATGCTCAAAGTGGACAATATCATACGATTGTGGAGAGTCGTGTTCGTCTAACAAACAAAACCAAGCAAAAAAGAATCAGCCACAAACACAGCTCAACAATCTGTAAAGGCCAAAACGCTAAGACAATCAACCATTACCACATTGAAAGCCGTTCTTTCCAACAGACTTCGCCTGAAAAATAGACCACAAAGACACTTTCAAATCGGACAAACGCCACAATGCTACCATCTCATCCAAATAATCGGAAATCAAAACAAAATAGCAAGTATATGATACCACGAAAGCAGCATGGTCGACGCCACTGAGGCCTGTAAGAGAGAAAACGAATGAAATGAAGAAGAGAAATTGCAATAAGAATCAAAGGAATAAAATATATTGTCGAAATTTGTGCTTCAGATTACCATTTTTACGAGAATTGTACGGACCCATACACAAGCCCCATAGAGCGCCGGCCTGAACATGAGCAGGGGAAAGAGATTCAGATGGAGAAGTTACAGAAAACGAATCATAGTTCAAGAAATTGTTCGTGAAGTTCACCGTTCCGACGCGAATGGTGGATTCGACGGCGAGGGAAGAACATGGAACGACGCCGTTGAGCTCGTCTTCCATCTTTCAGTTCTCAAGTTCCTTGGGGAGTCGTATGCAGCAAAATTTGTTTATAATAATAAAAATAAATCCACATTTCTTAATGGATTAGTTTTACAATATAAAATTAATTTGGATTATTGAAAAATGAGGCTATTTTTACAAATTCGAATTAAAATGGGTTATGTTTACAAATTCGAATTAAAATGGGCTATTTATGCTTAAAGAAAACCTTTCTTCTTAGTCCTTCGTGCTTTTAAGCTACTCAAAACCCTAAATTGAGCGCCGTTTGTTCTATACATCTTGAGGAAGTTAGGGCGCCAAGCTGCACAGAGCAGAAGCAAAAATGAGCCGTGGAGCAGCCGCATCCGGTGGCCCGAAGGGGAAGAAGAAGGGCGTGACCTTCGTTATCGATTGTGCGAAGCCAGTCGAGGACAAGATTATGGACATCGCTTCCTTGGAGAAGTTTCTTCTCGAGAGGATCAAGGTCGGCGGCAAAGCTGGGGCACTTGGTGACGCTGTCACCGTTACACGTGACAAAAACAAGATCACCGTCAACTCCGATAGCAACTTCTCTAAGAGGTACCAAGTGTTTTGTATTTGTTAATTCTTGTATTATTCTGGATTTGAGACGATGTATATGGTTTTGGATGATTATTGTCCGTGCATTTCTTGAATGTTTGGGAATAAGCGTCGGATTGATGCGTTAGCTGCAGCGGCAGTACTCAGACTACAAACGTTTTGCGGATTGATCGTTGTCTACTGTGATTTTGTTGGAAATTTGTCACATATAGTATTGAATTGTGGAATTGATGAAAATTATTGGGGTTTATTGTACGAATTAATCTTGAGATTTCAGCCATTATCTAGTGTACACGGGAAAGCTACTTCTTTAAGAAGTACTCGTTACCTCATACTAGTTCTTCCAACTCGTCCTGTTGATATTGAAATTGAGATTTCGAGGGATTTCTGGGTCATTTTTAATTTCTCGTCTGTGTAGTCCCTAAATCTATTGTCTTTAGGTATGGTTTCTCTGTGATACGAGGTGGATTACCACTATGTCTTTATTAGTGGAATTTTCTTTGGATACACCTCTGATCTAATTGTATGGGTAATGCGTTTTCTAATTAGTCACCTATTGTAGTTGTAACACTGTACGTATCCATTCTCTTTTTATTAGGATTGATCTTACTATTATATGTACAAGTTTTGAAAGAAGGTGATCGTCACTCTTTAAGTTCATGATTGTTTTGTTTCAAAATAAGCCAGGCCTGTAAACTCCCATCGAACTTCACTGATTGTTCTCTCTTTTGAATCCCAGGTATCTTAAGTACTTGACTAAGAAGTATTTGAAGAAGCACAACGTTAGAGATTGGCTTCGGGTTATTGCTTCGAACAAGGACCGCAACGTCTATGAATTGAGGTACTTCAACATTGCCGAGAACGAGGGCGAGGAAGAAGACTGAGGCTCAAGTCTTACAAATTGGAAGCATTGTTTGCAGTAGGACTAGTTGTTGCGGCCTTTCTCATTTTGAAGGTTGTTGAAATTATATTTCCATACCTCGCCTTGAATTGAGTTATATTATGAGATGATGCAACTCTTGTTTAATTCTGAAGTCTTAATATCTATAAATTTTGATCACGTAGTTCCCTTCTGTCGGTTGGTTTGAAGATATACTCTTCTTTGCTTCTATTTCTGTCTTTTTTGCCACTTTTAATTATCTGTTTAAAAATGTATTTCTTAAAATTTTCCCATTATTAACACAATCATTTAAAAAAAATCATTTTAACCATTCAAACACTTGGAATATGGTAGAAATTTAGAGATAAAACTCTACTCATAAATTGTAACTCATAAATTGTAACTGCCAAACCCACACCGCTAATAGATATTTGTCCTTTTTGAATTTTATCGGGCTTCTCCTCAGCGCTTAAGGGCTTCCCCTCAAAGATTTAAGGAAAATGGGTGTTCTCCTCAGATATTTGTCCTTTTTGAATTTTATCGGGCTTCTCCTCAGCGCTTAAGGGCTTCCCCTCAAAGATTTAAGGAAAACGGGTGTTCTCCTCCTTAACCATTGTAGGATCACATAAACGATTGTTTTGTTCTCCTCCTTAACCATTGTGAGATCACATAAACGTTTCTTAATCAATGTGTGACTATTTTGTCCTCCTCTTTATCCTTAAGATGTGTGACTGTTTTGTCCTCCTCCTCAACCATTGTGTTTTGTTCTCCTCCTTAACAAAACAACTGTATTTTCCATTGTGTTTTGTTCTCCTCTTGTTTGTGTTTTGTTCTCCTCTTGTTTTGTATTTTTTGTTCTCCTCTCTTGTTTGTGTTTTGTTCTCCTCTTGTTTTGTATTTTTTGTTCTCCTTAACCATTGTTTTGTACCTTAACCATTGTGTTTTGTTCTCCTTAACCATTGTTTTGTACCTTAACCATTGTGTTTTGTTCTCCTCTTGTTTTGTACCTTAACTATTGTGTTTTGTTCTCCTCTTGTTTTGTATTTTTTGTTCTCCTCCTTAACCATTGTTCTCCTCTTGTTTTGTATTTTTTGTTCTCCTCTTGTTTTGTATTTTTTGTTCTCCTCCTTAACCATTGTCTTGTACCTTAACACAATTTTGTACCTTAACCATTGTGTTCTCCCGTCCCCATTGGAAGCTTGTGGGATCTCCCATATTGGATCTATNCACCGCTAATAGATATTTGTCCTTTTTGAATTTTATCGGGCTTCTCCTCAGCGCTTAAGGGCTTCCCCTCNGAGCTTGTGGAATCTCCCCATTGGGAGATTGTGGGATCTCACATTGGATCTATAAAGGTTCGATCTATAAACGTGGGAGCTTGTGGGATCTCCCATTGGATCTATAAATGTTCGATCTATANTGGGTGTTCTCCTCAGATATTTGTCCTTTTTGAATTTTATCGGGCTTCTCCTCAGCGCTTAAGGGCTTCCCCTCAAAGATTTAAGGAAAACGGGTGTTCTCCTCCTTAACCATTGTAGGATCACATAAACGATTGTTTTGTTCTCCTCCTTAACCATTGTGAGATCACATAAACGTTTCTTAATCAATGTGTGACTATTTTGTCCTCCTCTTTATCCTTAAGATGTGTGACTGTTTTGTCCTCCTCCTCAACCATTGTGTTTTGTTCTCCTCCTTAACAAAACAACTGTATTTTCCATTGTGTTTTGTTCTCCTCTTGTTTGTGTTTTGTTCTCCTCTTNAGAAGCTTGTGGGATCTCTACATTCCTTAAATGTTAAATAGTTTTTTTTTTTTTTATAAAGTTTTTAAGCCTAACTTTAACTAGTCTAATTTAAATATCTTATCGAATTGAAATGGAATTCATCATTGTAAGAAGCTCTTATCGAAACTAGTCCTAAAATAAATGGTGGAAATGCCTGAATCAGAATTTATCATATAATAAAATTAAATTTAGACGACGAAAATTATTTAGTTGAGTAAAAACTTTAGGGTTTAGGTATGGAGGGGTGCGCCAAGCCCAAGCTTTAGTGCAACGCATGGGCGTCGCTCGAGAGCCCCAGTAGCAAGCTACTGTAGTGGACCCTCCCCCTTGAAAAATTAATTTAATATCATGTGGGCCGATGGCCCACGTATCAGATATTAAACTGATAAGAACAGATACTACACTTGATCTTAGCCAAAAGGCCGAGAAAGGTATGAATTGCCAAGCCTTCCACCAGTGTTTTTATAGCCTCCTCCTCTCTCCATTTTCTTGAACTAATCGATGTGGGACAAAGTCCTCTGAATATTCATTCGTGTTTTGCATTCTGCAATCGCCCCTCAAATTACATGCCCTCCTTTTTATTTTAGAAGGCCTTTGATCACTGTGACAACTACAAAACTCATAGATCGTGGTTTGAAATTCAATCTCATATGGTATGATTTGCATAAAGTTTCAAGCTCAATCTTTCATCACATAGTTCCTTCTCTCCATGTTCTTTTTTCATTCCTAGTTTGAGATAAAATTGATCATCTTAGTTTGTACAAGAAAAATAGAAATTAAAAAAAATGTGAATATTCAGTCTATAAAAATTTAAGATGTTCGACTAGTTTATTTGAAGAGTTAGGTGTCACAATCTCAGCGAGACAACAATTGTATAACACTTATTCCAACCCAGAAATCAAATCAATCGTGAGAAATTCGGAGTTCACGAACAACATTTGAGATAAATGTTTTGGAAACGTTAGCAACAAAATACGTTGAAAACAATTTGGAAAAAAAAAAAAAAACAATGTTATAAGCTAAAAACGAGTAAGCAACAACAACAAATGTGATTGCATATAATCTAGGTAGAAAAAGTGACAATTAGTCATATCCCCTTATAGTACACTTTAGGCATTTTAGCCCTAACGGGTGTAGACATTATTTTAGTGACCAGTCATACACCTCCATATGGACACAATATAAAATAGTAAAGGCCTACCTAAGATGAAAGCATGTAAAAAATGGTTTGGAACAGACATACAGCCATGGACAACACGTTGTTGTCTATGGACAAGCATGATCGGACATCCGACATGCGGCCATAGACAACACGTTTTGGGCAAGCATGATCGTGACACTAGGCGCGGTCTTCTAAGCAAACGGGACAAGGGTCAAGGCAGCCGTGCAGCTGGTATATCAAAGACAATATTTACAAAGGCAATGTAGGGGTTATTGGAAAGATAAAGAAATGACACTACAACATGAGGATATGCCTGCTTTTGAACTCTCCCTAGGCAAGGGCGGCCGTGGAAGCCGTGGCTGGAGAAGGATTAGGCTGTTGTTTCTTTGTTGAATTGCATTTCTTGGTAATGAATCTGCAATAGATCAACAATTGGGTGTGCATTAATATAGTGTTTCAAGAATAAAACCACGAGGATTGCTCATTAGCTCACACCAACTGATCAGCTTTCAATGCAGAAATGTACAGATTTAGATGCATAGATTTGGGCCTTACCTGAAGAAGTCCCTCCATAACAACTCAAACATCACCCAGTTTGTTCCAGTGTCATAGCCACCATCATTCTTCCTGTTAGCACACATAAGAAGATCTTCTCAACAACTAATGTGCCTCAAAAGGAAGATGAAAGAGGTGGGGGATGTGCACCTGGAAACAGTTTTGTTTAACTCGTCGAACACCGAGCGAGGTGAAATGCAACCCGTGGTTAGCCATGGAGAGATTTTGTTTGAAAAGGTAGCACCATATATGCTACTTTGAGCACCGTTGTTCGTCGTGTTCGGTCGTTGGGCTCGGCACTCAGCTGCATATGTTTTAAGCCTATGAAGTGCTTCAGTCTCCCCTCCCACTTGAGGAGTATTAGGAGCTAGCCATCCTTCCTATATGAAGAAGTTAACAATGTTGAGATATTTGAAGAATATTAGGAAGAAGTTTCCACACTCTTATAAGAAATGTTTCGTTTCTCCCTCCAACCGATGTGAGATCTCACAATCCACCCTCCTTGAGGGCCCAACATCCTCGCTAGCACGCCACCCGATGTCTGGCTCTGATACCATTTATAACAGCTCAAGCCCACCACTAGCATATAGTGTCCACTTTGGTTCGTTACATATTGTCGTCAGCCTCACGGTTTTAAAACGCATCTACTAGGGAGAGGTTTTTACACCCTTATAAGGAATGCTTGTTCCCCTCCTCAACCGATGTGGGATCTCACAATCCACCCTCCTTAGGGGTCCAGCGTCCTCAGTGGCACACCACCCGACGTCTAGCTCTAACACCATTTGTAACAGCTCAAGCCCACCATTAGTAGATAATGTCCACTTTGGCCCGTAACGTATCGTCATGAACCTCACAGTTTTAAAATCCGTCTACTAGAGAGAGGTTTCCACACCCTTATGAAAAATGTTTCATTCCCCTCTCTAACCGACGTGGGATCCAATGCCTCTCACACAATTCAAAAGTTGTACCTACTCCCAACCAAGAAACCATAGCCCAAACAGCACAGTGGAAGGTCAATCATGATGCAACTAAATGCCAAACGAACCCCAGAAAGACAATCACAATGTAACATTTTGAGTAAAAAATAAGATACTAAATGAGTTTATCTAATGTTCTTCTCATTTCACCAACCAAGAACTTTTGAAATTAAAGATCAACTATTAAATCATCAAGCATTATTGAAATCAACTTCTCCTGGCAGTAACAAGATTACCCAAATGAACAAAACAGCACAACAATCCCAAAACAAAACGAAATTCAAGCAGCTATGAACAACAAGAACAAGAACAAGAACAAGAACAAACCTTAGACATAGCCACAGGTTGATTGAGATTCAAATCAGACAAAGAAGGAATGTCCCCTGGCTCAACATTACCACGAGAAGGCAAGCCCTTCATCTTATCCAAACCTTCAATCGTCTTCCTCACACTTAATCCTTGAATTTTCTCTTTAAATTCATCATGGCTCGACGGCATATCCTCTATTTTAAACGGAATATCATCAATATGATACAAAGTGCTTCCCCAAAAGTACTTCACCTCAACATTCTCTTCCTTCATCGCACACTCAACCCTCTCCTCTGTCTCCATTTCGTCCTCCGAAACCTCGTAATGAGCATACACTGCATCAGCCCCAATTTCCTTAGCCAATTCAACAAGAACAGTTTCAGGTTTCCCAATTCGAACAACAAGATTAGAGCCTCTCGCCTGGAGATTCTTCCGCAAATCCGAGACAGATTCAATCACAAACGTGGCTGACGACGATTTACCGTAATTTCTCGGATCGAAACAGTAAACAGGCAAGACGGACATGGAATCGTTATTAGCGGAGTTTAGGCATTCGTTATCGTGGAGCCGTAGATCGTTACGGAACCAAACGATGGTAGCTCGACGAAATCCGGCGCCATTGGAGGGCTGTGAGGGGCGGCGAGGGCCTAAAGAAAAAGGGATTTGAAGTGGATTCGCAGAAATGGTGGATTTGAGAGAGATTTTTGGGGGGCAGAGAGAAGAACAGGAAATGGGTAAGCGAGAAAGCGAAAAAGCTTGAGTGGGAACTTCATCCCTCTTAGGCCGCCGAGAAAACAACCCAGAAAATTTGGTTTGGTCGAGAAAACTGGCCGTTGACTGAGACAGAGCGAGAGAAGCGACGGCGAGTTGCGTCGAGTGAACTGGAACGGCCGGCGTTCGATCCTCCGATGAGTTGGGTTCGGAATTTTCGATCACGTTGGAGCTGCGATCCATGATTGTAGCTTGATTTTGATGAGAGCTTCAACAATTTTGCATCGCTCGCTGCGTGTGAGGCGATTTGGAGGGAGTTGGTGGAGTGAGCATTCTTAATTTGAATGTCTTGAAAAAGTACGGCTGCGCCTGTCGCTGGTGAACATCGGCCGTCGCGTTGATATTTAATTTATATTCCAAAATTTTTAATTTAGGTTATTCAATTTATTTAAATAATAACAAATAAAATAAGAGTATTTAACCATCTACTAATTTTAACTTTACATATTTGACCTTAAATAATATTACTGTGGGTGGGTGTAAGAGTCTAAGTCCACCACTAGCACATATTATTTTATTTGAGTTTACCTTTCGAGTCTCCCTCAATATTTTAAAACATGTCTAGTAGGGAGAGGTTTTCACACATTTATAAAAAAAATGTCCACTCTCTCCGGTGTCAACATCCTTACTACCACACCGCCACGTGTCTACCTTCTTCGGGACTCAACCTCCTCGCTGACACATCGTCTAGTGTCTGGCTCTGACACCCTTTATAACTGCCAAAATCCACCACCAGTAGATATTGTCCGCTTTGATATCGTCGTTAGCCTCACGGTTTGAAACGCGTCTGTTGAGGAGAGGTTTTCACACCTTTATACAAAATATTCGTTTCACTCTCCTACCGATGTGAAATCTCACAAGGAGTTTCTCGATTCTTCTTGACTACAGGCTCGGACTTAATTTATTTTATAAAAGTATATTAGAACAAATAAACTAACAATAATAAATAATAAATAATAAATAATAAATTACCTGCATGAAGAAGCAAAGTTGGGCGGAAGGCATGGAAGGTGAGAAAAAGGTGAGGAAGGCATGTTGGAGAAGGGGAGCACGTGCAAATGGGTTAGAAATGGCTGAGCTTGCACGTGCCCTGCTTCTCCAGCAAGAACTTCCTCACCCACTTAGGTCCACAACAAAGCTATGAAGAAGAAGGAAGAAGAAATGATTGGATATTTATAAACAAATCTTTAGGGTTTGAAGAGAGAGAAATAGGATGGAGAAAAAATGTTTGGCATGGCATGCCATACCCCTCATTATTATCATATTTATAAGTAATGCAACAAATTCAATTCATTTCCTTCCTAAAAAACAAAAAAAAAAAAAAAAAAAAAATACCAACTCTATATTTCTTCTCGTTTTTTCGGATTTGAATTTAGTTTCTATATAATTCCTGAAATACCCAAGCCCACTGCTAGCAGATATCATCCTCTTTAAACTTTCCTTTTTGAGCTTCTCCTCAAGATTCTAAAACGCGTCTAGGGAAAGGTTTCTACACCCTTATAAAGGTGGAAAGTTTTTTATTGTACTTCTTTTAGGGTTTGCGTGTATGATATGATATGAGAAAGTTCTTTATTATTACGAGGGAATTGGTTATGAAAAATTAATGATATTTAACGTATTGTTAGATGATATATTATTAAAAAAAATAGTTCAAATTAAAAGAAAAATAGTATACACGCTATATAAGAGTAGTACGGAAACGCTTACGGAAAGTTAAAGGGTATTGTTGTAATTTTGAAAAAATAAAAGGGTATTTTTATAATTTAGGAAGAATGGGATAGATTGAGAGTGAGGTAAGAGTGGAATGTAGAGGGAGACTTTTGAAGGACAAGCGTGTTGGGTTTTAGAAAGGGACATGTTTTGGTTGTAAGAGAAATAAATGCTTTGTTGCGAAGGAACAAACAACGTTGTTTATTGTTTTCTACAAGCAAAGTTTCATGAACATGTTTCACTTTTTATAGAGGAGAAGAACAGCGACAGAACTAAAAAAGGGCCGTACTTGTTGTGTTGTATGTGTTGTATTGTGTTGTGTTGGGTTTCAAATCTTGGTCCCTCCGATTCATTGCATTCTACAACAATAATGGGTGGGTTGCTTGTTGCCCATTCATACATCATTCCTCCCTCTGCATTTTCCTTTTTCTCTTGTTTGGCAAAAAGAATAGTGAAGTGTTCGATTTTGCTTACGTCGTTATGTTCCTATGATTCGAGGTTAAAATTTTGAGTAAGCTTATTACGTTACATCGTGAAGTAGAAAAATTCGAACTGGTAAGAACGTCTTGCCTCTCGGTAAAGTTCTAATTTTTGGCATTATGGTTAGTAAATTTCCTTTCCTTGGTTAAGTATGAAACACGTTATTTACGCTCACTCGCAACTGTAAGATCCCACATCGATTTGATAGGAAAACAAAACATTCCTTAGTGTGAAATTTTTTTCCTAATAGATGCGTTTTGAAACTCGAAGGTTGAAGGTGATATGTAACGAGGTAAACAATATCTGTTAGTGGTGGGTTTGGGCTGTTACACGGAGCTAGACACCAGATGATGTGCTAGCGAGGAGGCTGACCCTACATCAATTGAAGAGGGGAACAAAGCATTTCTTGATGTAAAAATTTCTCCCTGCTAGACACGTTTTAAAATCGTGAGGCTAATGACAATACTAACGGGTTAAAATAGACAATATCTGTTAGCGGTGGGCTAAANGATTTGAGAGAGATTTTTGGGGGGCAGAGAGAAGAACAGGAAATGGGTAAGCGAGAAAGCGAAAAAGCTTGAGTGGGAACTTCATCCCTCTTAGGCCGCCGAGAAAACAACCCAGAAAATTTGGTTTGGTCGAGAAAACTGGCCGTTGACTGAGACAGAGCGAGAGAAGCGACGGCGAGTTGCGTCGAGTGAACTGGAACGGCCGGCGTTCGATCCTCCGATGAGTTGGGTTCGGAATTTTCGATCACGTTGGAGCTGCGATCCATGATTGTAGCTTGATTTTGATGAGAGCTTCAACAATTTTGCATCGCTCGCTGCGTGTGAGGCGATTTGGAGGGAGTTGGTGGAGTGAGCATTCTTAATTTGAATGTCTTGAAAAAGTACGGCTGCGCCTGTCGCTGGTGAACATCGGCCGTCGCGTTGATATTTAATTTATATTCCAAAATTTTTAATTTAGGTTATTCAATTTATTTAAATAATAACAAATAAAATAAGAGTATTTAACCATCTACTAATTTTAACTTTACATATTTGACCTTAAATAATATTACTGTGGGTGGGTGTAAGAGTCTAAGTCCACCACTAGCACATATTATTTTATTTGAGTTTACCTTTCGAGTCTCCCTCAATATTTTAAAACATGTCTAGTAGGGAGAGGTTTTCACACATTTATAAAAAAAATGTCCACTCTCTCCGGTGTCAACATCCTTACTACCACACCGCCACGTGTCTACCTTCTTCGGGACTCAACCTCCTCGCTGACACATCGTCTAGTGTCTGGCTCTGACACCCTTTATAACTGCCAAAATCCACCACCAGTAGATATTGTCCGCTTTGATATCGTCGTTAGCCTCACGGTTTGAAACGCGTCTGTTGAGGAGAGGTTTTCACACCTTTATACAAAATATTCGTTTCACTCTCCTACCGATGTGAAATCTCACAAGGAGTTTCTCGATTCTTCTTGACTACAGGCTCGGACTTAATTTATTTTATAAAAGTATATTAGAACAAATAAACTAACAATAATAAATAATAAATAATAAATAATAAATTACCTGCATGAAGAAGCAAAGTTGGGCGGAAGGCATGGAAGGTGAGAAAAAGGTGAGGAAGGCATGTTGGAGAAGGGGAGCACGTGCAAATGGGTTAGAAATGGCTGAGCTTGCACGTGCCCTGCTTCTCCAGCAAGAACTTCCTCACCCACTTAGGTCCACAACAAAGCTATGAAGAAGAAGGAAGAAGAAATGATTGGATATTTATAAACAAATCTTTAGGGTTTGAAGAGAGAGAAATAGGATGGAGAAAAAATGTTTGGCATGGCATGCCATACCCCTCATTATTATCATATTTATAAGTAATGCAACAAATTCAATTCATTTCCTTCCTAAAAAACAAAAAAAAAAAAAAAAAAAACGTACCAACTCTATATTTCTTCTCGTTTTTTCGGATTTGAATTTAGTTTCTATATAATTCCTGAAATACCCAAGCCCACTGCTAGCAGATATCATCCTCTTTAAACTTTCCTTTTTGAGCTTCTCCTCAAGATTCTAAAACGCGTCTAGGGAAAGGTTTCTACACCCTTATAAAGGTGGAAAGTTTTTTATTGTACTTCTTTTAGGGTTTGCGTGTATGATATGATATGAGAAAGTTCTTTATTATTACGAGGGAATTGGTTATGAAAAATTAATGATATTTAACGTATTGTTAGATGATATATTATTAAAAAAAATAGTTCAAATTAAAAGAAAAATAGTATACACGCTATATAAGAGTAGTACGGAAACGCTTACGGAAAGTTAAAGGGTATTGTTGTAATTTTGAAAAAATAAAAGGGTATTTTTATAATTTAGGAAGAATGGGATAGATTGAGAGTGAGGTAAGAGTGGAATGTAGAGGGAGACTTTTGAAGGACAAGCGTGTTGGGTTTTAGAAAGGGACATGTTTTGGTTGTAAGAGAAATAAATGCTTTGTTGCGAAGGAACAAACAACGTTGTTTATTGTTTTCTACAAGCAAAGTTTCATGAACATGTTTCACTTTTTATAGAGGAGAAGAACAGCGACAGAACTAAAAAAGGGCCGTACTTGTTGTGTTGTATGTGTTGTATTGTGTTGTGTTGGGTTTCAAATCTTGGTCCCTCCGATTCATTGCATTCTACAACAATAATGGGTGGGTTGCTTGTTGCCCATTCATACATCATTCCTCCCTCTGCATTTTCCTTTTTCTCTTGTTTGGCAAAAAGAATAGTGAAGTGTTCGATTTTGCTTACGTCGTTATGTTCCTATGATTCGAGGTTAAAATTTTGAGTAAGCTTATTACGTTACATCGTGAAGTAGAAAAATTCGAACTGGTAAGAACGTCTTGCCTCTCGGTAAAGTTCTAATTTTTGGCATTATGGTTAGTAAATTTCCTTTCCTTGGTTAAGTATGAAACACGTTATTTACGCTCACTCGCAACTGTAAGATCCCACATCGATTTGATAGGAAAACAAAACATTCCTTAGTGTGAAATTTTTTTCCTAATAGATGCGTTTTGAAACTCGAAGGTTGAAGGTGATATGTAACGAGGTAAACAATATCTGTTAGTGGTGGGTTTGGGCTGTTACACGGAGCTAGACACCAGATGATGTGCTAGCGAGGAGGCTGACCCTACATCAATTGAAGAGGGGAACAAAGCATTTCTTGATGTAAAAATTTCTCCCTGCTAGACACGTTTTAAAATCGTGAGGCTAATGACAATACTAACGGGTTAAAATAGACAATATCTGTTAGCGGTGGGCTAAAGTTGTTACAACAACTAAAGGTGCTAAAGTTGTTACAACAACTAAAGGTTCAATCCACACTCATTTGTAGTACTAAAAAAACGTGTCGATTAGGATTAGGGTTAAAGGAAATGGTATGAACTAAAATTTTGAAAACTTGGTAGGAGGAGATAGAGAGACAAGATCTTTATTTCTTCTTTTAACTATATTACATCACATAGATTACTTTCTGCTCCCCTAATCACTCACCATAAGATAGCGTCACTGACCAAAGGATGGGACACTGGCAGATAGAAATGGGCAATGCCCGTGCTGCCCGTCAGCGTTTAAAATTGAAAGTCACTTGAAGAACATAGCGCATCCTAATTTGATCCACATTGTACACTATATACTCATTATACAATAAGGCACCCTGAGAGAAGAATCAGAGACCACGATTTAGGCTAACATTTGTCGATAATCAATTTAACAATGTGAAAGACAAAAGAAACTGATTTTCGTACGAAACATGGTAAACTAATCTGTACTGAAAAGAGAAAATGTAACGGCCCAAGTCCACCACTAGTAAATATTATTCGTTTTGACCCGTTATGTATCGTCGTTAGTCAAACGGTTTTTAAAATGTTACGCTAGGGAGAGGTTCCACACCCTTATAAAGGAATGCTTCGCTCCCCTCTCCAACCAAGGTGGGATCTCACAATCCACTCCCCCTTGGGGCCAACGTCCTTACGATGCTGATAATATTTGCTAGCGGTGGGCTTGGGCTGTTACAAAAAACTATACCTTACGATGTTGATCCTGTTTTGGTTTTCCCAAGGGAACGACAATGCCATCATCAAGCGTAACAGCTTCGGAGGGGTTCGGTTCAGTTTGTCCAACTCCTTTTGTGCTGTAATATTAGGCATTATGTTATGACTGGCTATCTTTAAATTAAGCAAATGTGACCATGGGTTTAGTTTTATCTAAGACGTCAGTCTCATAACTAGGAGGCAAGTGAAAACATGAAACTTATAAATGAGAGAACTAAGGGCCTTTTTTGTTACCCATTTCTTGTTTTTACTTCAAAATTTCAGAGAACAAGAAACAACGTAGAGATTTCAGACAGGCAACAAACCTCAGCTTCCCCTCGGGCAACTTGTCAGCATCGTAGTTTGCGTCTAGAAGTTCAACCATGTCGCCGAGCGCAACCTAGAGATTTCGAAGCAAACAATTTTAGTACATTTAATCATGACAATGAAAGGCAAACGCAATCTTCATGGTAAGGATAAATGATAAATAAACTTAACATAACTACTAAGAATGGGGTAAGCATAATTACTGGAACTCAAATCACATTTCCAGAGCCAACATTTCAATCGGCATATGATCTGAGCCTCTTTGGAGCTGTTACCAACTTCCAAATAGCCATAAAAGAAAAACATGACATCCAAAAGCCAGGAGCTCAAACAGATTACAGCTTAATATGATGCATAAACTCAACCTTCCATATGTTTCGTTGAGAATTGTTGGGAGAGATTCCCACATCGGCTAATTAAGGGGATGATCATGAGTTTATAAGTAAGGAATACATCTCCATTTTTTGGTATATGAGGTCTTTTGGAGAAATCAAAAGTAAAGTCACGAGAGCTTATGTTGAAAGTGGACAATATCATACCATTGTAGAGATTCGTGATTCCTAATATGTTTTAGTTGTAAGATGAAGAACAACCTCACATAAAAGCAGAACGCCTGTTGTGGCGGCATTAGATGCATAACAATAGTTTGCACTTTTTGAGAACATATCAGCAAAGTAGACCCCCTTCCCGAACATATAACCTGTTACAGGTGCTTCAGGTGGAGCTATGCGTAAACCTGGTAAGATGTTCAATTTGCATTGATCATTCTGTGGTTAGATGAGCAACCACAAATGAAAGTCAAGTAATCAAACTAAAAAATGAAGACCTTGGGACAGAATGCCAGTCCAATTTGTAAGCCGAGAACCATGCCACAAGAGCTTCCTGTTCTTTGTATTCGAAAACTATTCACAGTGTAAAAGATAATAATCAATAAATAGGATTAAGTCTTTTACTAACAGAGGAAAGTAAATGCCAAGCACCTTCTTGAAACGCTCATTTTCTCCCTCTCTTGATAACTTAAATATTTGAACAATATCAACAGTATACTTTGAATGTGTTTTTGCATGTGTATTCTGTGCGTACTTTGAAACCTGAAAACAAAATAAAAGTAGTAAAGAAACCAAAGGCTTGTTTTTCTGCCAGCGCAAATAATGATGAATGCTAGAGGTACCCTATGTTGAGGATTGTTGAGAGAGGAGTCTCACATCGATTAATTAAGGAGTTGATCATGGGTTTATAAGTAAGGAAGTTGATCATGGGTTTATAAGTAAGGAATACACCTCCATTGATATGAGGTCTTTTGGGGAAACCAAAAGTAAAGTTTGAGAGCTTATGCTCAAAGTAGACGATATCAAACCATTGTGGAGGTTCGTGATTCCTAATACCCTATTAATTCATCCAAAATTAAAAACTAAACAAACAAATTGAAATACAATCATTACCATAGAGAATTCCTCAGAATCAACTTCAACTGGTGACAGTTCACAATGAAGACGTTGGTAATGAAAAGACAAGGGGTCCTCCTGTAATAACGACAGAACAAGACCGTAAACACAACCGAGCAATAGAATCAGCTGGCTAGTCTTCAACAAGTCCTAGATCTAGAATATATCAAAAGATGTTATACTTCAATAAAAACAGATATAATCAGGACGTAGCAATTTCTAAAGGTCAAGAATACTAAACTATTGGTTTATGTTCATAAGAAACAAAATTTTATTAGATAAGAATATGCATCATTGAAATAGCAGTATAAAAGATTTAGAATGTCAAAATTATAACTTGTGCCTCATCATGAAACAAGAAACATGTGCTTAATAAAAAAGCATGAGGAGTTTGAGAAACTCATTTCAGCTACAAATTGCAAATATAAGAAAGGCCTCTTGATGCGGTTATTCTTGTAGTTCAGTTGACATGGGTATTAACCAAGGCAGGAGAAGGAAAGATGTCGGAATATGCTTCATTCTTCAAATGTGATATTTCACAAAAGTTTTAACATGCATTGCTATGTTGAAAGAAAACAAGTACCCAACAGTAATACCTGGATACTATTAACATCCTCCAACAATTTTGTGGCTAGCTCAATTTCACCCAACGCCTCAACCTTCAAGTCAATAAGTAACAAAGTTATTTAGATACATGAACGAGGTAAAAATCGACATGAAATTTTTGTTATAATTCAAGATCATGCAGCAGAAAGATGATCAATTAGCAGCTAAATATTTAAATGCTCCTTTCAAGATAGTTTTCATTTAGCTCATTATTTAGTTATATCATTTTGGGAATATCTAGATAGTGGAAAGCCAAGAGTAACGACAGATACTTCAAAGGAAAAGTGAACACTACCATTTCCAACTTGCTTTTCAATTTTTGAGGGGTATCAATTACAAATTCCCCTGTCATCATAAATTTCACATTGGTTCAGTTGTTAATTCAGATCAAGGCAATATGTGATTATGAGAAAGGACGGAGAGGACTCACGCATATTCTTAAATCCAAAGTCGTGTGGAATTACGGTGTAAAATTCCCTGCCAGAAACATGTGCAGCACCTTTTAATCCAGAACTCAGAACTTAATTAAAAAAATCAGGGTGTATAATTGGAAGAATTGTTATACTCTTTGAGGTTTTGAGAATATTGAACATGCGTAGATGAGAAACCACAGAGCATCAGGTGCAAACTTACCCACTTAGTTGCTCAAGTTGACTCCTGTTTGACTGGCTAATCACATCAGCAATCCTTTTCAAGACCTCATAACCCTAAATAAATAGGGACAGCATATAAATTCAAAAGTTCCAAGTTCAACATTCAGAAATAAAAAAGACAGGTCGCCATATCTCATATAGGTTATATGAATAAGAGCTTTCTCTCAGTGTTCGTAACTTAATATGAATAAGCTTAACCTTCATTTTCAAGCAGATTTCCAGTTCCAACAATATAGAAAAATGCCCTACATATCTAACAAACTCAGGAACCCTGTTGAAACATATGCAAATGAGAAATTTCAACAGATCAAGTACTTGCCTTTAAAATTGTAGATTTACTCAGCTTTCCAAGTGGCAACTTTTCAGCATTGTACCCTATAAAATACAAGTTCCATTTTTTAAAAGTTGATTTTTGTCTCTTCTCGTGGTTGCACACAAATGAATCCATTCAAAAGAACCCTTAAAACAGATCACTTAATGAAACATTAAATTTTTTCATATTTAATATTAACCTGATACATAGGAGGGAAAAATTCACTGACCTATTTCCATCATCTGTTGCTTCATCATATTCATGTTGCTAATGAGAGAGATGAACTTTGCAATGCGTGGCTCAAGTTGTGTTTCACGAGGTTGAACCTCTGAAGTAGATCCACGTTTCTCGTTGACCTAAAGTCGACAATGGAGTCATAGGAAGCAAAATATGGACGCTATTTCCATTTGGGTACAGAGGTCATTTTTTCATATAGAACTTACTGATAATTCTTTTTCATTTTTGCTGTAGTCCATCTCCAACCAGGTATAACTCTTTGGGCGACAAATAAACTCTTTTCTGTTCGACCAATAATTCTTGGTTTTAGAAAAGAATTTTTGCTCGAATTCTCGTATTGCCCTTTCTTTTGATGTGTAAGGACCTAGTTTATCGTCTTGTCCCTTCACACCTACTCTTCCCCACCTGGAGTAAACCATGTAAGAACCACCACCATCAGATTCTGCAAAGGATGGAAATTCCAGCATTTAGTGTATCATATTCAAAAAGATGAAATTCCAAAACTAAATAAAAAAAGCCTTCATCGGATATGTCATATCTTTTTCAACAATAGAACCAGTTAAGCTTAAAGCCTTATCTATTTTCCCTCCTGGAAATAAAATGCAGACCACATTCTCTGTATTGGAAAGTTTTACAAAATCTACACCAAAGAAGTAAAACTCTCCTTTGTGATCAGCTGCATGAGTTTTGTTTGAACTATTTATCCACTCATAACCCCAAAAATTTTACAATCACTATCGGTTGTTTATCCAAGTGGTCCAGCATTTCCATTTCTAATTTTCAAATGTTTTTGTTCAACCCAGGTCAAATATACCGGAAGACTGTCAGTGTCATCCCTCCTCAGACTCCAGGCACACCACATTTACTATTAAATCAAAATCGAGTCAAGTAAACGATGTTCATCAAAGGGATAGAAGTTTACCAAGTGCTTGAATCACATAAAACTTGTTATTGTTGAATCCAACATTAGTCTGATTCAACATGGCATCGTAGATTTCATCACCCTGCAAATCAATAATTGCTGTTCATGCTTAGAAAACTAAACAATGTGTTGAAAGGCAAGATGTGTGTTTCGACATCGACTTACTTACCAATTAGTCAGAGCTATGCATTTCTACTGAATCTATTTGGACTTACCACTTGTAGAACATGATACTGTGCCTTGATATGATCTGGAAGCCACTGATCCAGTACTGCTGACCCCTTTTTGGTCGCTGTAACAATCTTCTCCTTGGTGACGACATTTCCATCCTTACATGCTGTGAACAAACCACGGAAAACAAATATTCCCTAATTGAATGATATGTACTGATAATGACCGGTGTTTCTAAAAGATTATCCACTTTCAACCCTCTATTTTCGACACTCCTGATACATTTACAACTCAAGCTCATAATTAACAATTTCTAGGTCTTCCTGATTGAAATCTCCTTCCAAGTTCAAGTTACTAAATTAGCTTCTAACCACAAGTTTCGCGCCATTTTCTTCGCTAACTAATCTAGAAACGCCAATAGAAATTAACAATGAACCAAACACAATCGATTCTTGACAATATAAAAAAATTCACTCCAATCAAGATATAATTCCATATACCGTCAGTTTTATCTTCCGCTTCTTCCTCTTTCTTTTTCTCACAATCATCACAAATCCTTTTCAGCAACTCCTTCTTTGAACCAGTGGAAGCAATGCCACGACGAACCGCCTCATCTCGCAGTTGCTGTACATTCATTTCCCGTAACTTCTCCACATCTCTGATTAAGTCACTTCCGTCCGAGTTTCTAGCATCTTCCGAGTCCCTCCCCCTCTTTTTCCTATCGGTCGCAGCAGCATCCTTACCTTTCAACGACTTTTCCTCATCGCGAAAGGCGGATTCTAGTCGAAGAACCTGTATAAACAAAAACAAACACGAAAATCGTGGTCAACGGAAGCTAGAGAAGAATACGATTCGAACAAAATGAGAGTAAGGATTCAGATTGAAAACCAGAGCAGGCTTAGTTCCAGAGGTATCAAGACCACGTTGAGCCAGTTGAGTCCGGAGTTCGTCCACTCTGAGCTTGTTCGCCATTTTCACAGGTATGAGCTGTGACAGTTCCGGAGAGGAGTTTTTATAGTAAACGCCCACGCAAGGACATTTGCAGAAAATTCATGGACACACAGAAAGTTAGTTGAATTTGTCTTGAAATGAGAAATATAGCACTGAAACTGTAGCGAAAAGACAAAATTGCCCCTAGGTGAAATAACAAAATATATAAATTTTTTAATTAGTACGGGTCGATGGTAAAATAGGAAAAAAAAAAAAAAAAAAAAAAAAAAAANAAAAAATATATATAGGAAAATAAAACTTTGGAAACTTTTTTTTTAGAGAAATTTGAGAGTGAATTTATTTCGTAAGGTAGGGGTATTTTTGTCTATGTAGAATTTGAGGTGGTTATTTTCCTAATTTTAAGAATGGAGGTGTATTTTGCCAGAATGTTAGAGGAAGAGTCCTTAAGAAGCTGAGAATAATTCTTCGTGGGGAATGTAAGGATGATATTGGCATTTTAATTTTCAAAGAGTGCGGGACACGATTTTGTTCTCCTTTATGACGATGAGAACACGTTCAAATGGAGGAAGTTACCATTTTGACCTTTTGCCACAATTTTTCTATAGGTTAATTTCTTAAATATTAGTAATAATTATAAAATAAAAGGTTGATTTTAACCTTTAATTTTTTTCTTTTTAATTGAAGTATTGTCAATTAGTTAATTAATTATATATCAGTTAATTTTTTTAATAATATCAAGAACAAAATATAATTTAATACACTAATTTCCATTTTCAACCCACTTATCATATACACGCTTTTTATTTATATATATATATATATATATATATATATATTTTTACATTTTTGTTGTTGAACACGTGGGTGGATACGTCTCTATATCTATCTATGTGTGCAGTGTATATATATATATATTTTTTTAATAAAGCGCCTATGTCAATAGGTACCGTTAAAAGTCAATATTTTTATATTGGTCAAGGTTCGAGCGGGCCCACATACTACAACAATTAATGTCGAACAGATCATGTAAATAATTTTAACGTCGTCTTTTGAAATAAAATAAATGATAATAATAATCTTAATATTCTATAGAGATTTTTTTGATTAAATTAATCAGGCCAAATTAAATTATTATAAATTTAAAATTACAAAAACAAAATTATAAAAATTTAGGGGTAAAATGTTTTTTTTTTTAATAATTAAAAAAAAACAAATAATAATATAAAAAAGAAACAAGCCGGAGGTTAAAATCGCGTGAGAGGAACCATGACCACAGTTGACCCGCCTTCCCATCATCGTATGTCCACTCGCCACGTGTGCAACCACGTGAGCGACCACGATGCCTCGCCTTCCCGCCTACTTCGTCTCTAACCCTGCCAAAACGCCTCTATATAAACCTCCTCTCTTCCACTTCTTCTTCACTCGTCTCCACTTACAAAAAAGAAACTGCTCCATTTTTACAAGTTCTCTTACAGGTTTCTCTTCCGCTGTTGTGGAGGATTTTCTCGAGAAACAAACAACGTTGAAGAATCTTGTTCCGAGAAGATCTCTCCACCAACAGCGCTTTGAGTTTATATTGATTTCTTGCTTTTATATTCAGCTTCCAATGGCTCGCTCTTTCTCCAACGTTAAGGTCCTATCCGCTCTCGTTGCCGATGGATTCTCTTCCGCTCTCAGCAGGTGCTTCTTCTTCTTCTTTTTCTCCGTTTTTTCTTGGATCTTTGTCTCGATTGTAGTGTTTTTGATGTTAATATTTGTATGATTGTTGTTTGTATGGTTAGGCGTGGCTACGCGGCGGCGACGGCTTCGCAAGGAGTTGCGTCGAGTGCGGTCAAGGGAGGAAGTGTTGCGGCGGCGAGGAACAGTAATCTGTTGAAGAAATCGGGGGAGGAGAAGGTTGTCGGATCGTCTGAGAAGGTTTCTTGGGTGCCGGATCCTGTCACGGGGTATTACCGGCCGGAGAATCGCGCCGATGAGATAGATGTTGCCGAACTTCGTTCGGTTCTCCTTAATAACAGGAATTAAAGGCGTTTTTCTCGAAATGAATTGAAAGTAAGTTATATTAGAAAACCTAAGAAGATGATCGGATTCTCTGAAGCGAACAGAGGCCTTCGGGCTTCGGATCGAAATCGGAAGAGGATTTGATCGAGCGTGAGTGTGGAATTTATGAAGCAGTTCAGGGATTGAAAACAGGCTCTAGGGCTTCGATCGGCGGCGTTTCCGACTACCGTTCAGATGTTAAGTTTCTTTTATCAATATCACTCTACAATACTCTGTGTTCTAGGATTTTAAATGTTTTCCGTCACTGTAGTAGTATGAATACATGATGAATAAATAGGCACTAGCCTTTGGTTTCTGTTGTTTTGATCTTCAAATTCCTCAAATTCCTGTTATGTGATGAAACAAAAGACAGATGAAAAGGTGGAAGTGAATCGAGCGGTTTAAGCTCTGAAAACACCTCTTTAATGGCGGAAATTTAGGGGACAAGAAATTCAATATGGAAACGCAGTGATAAGAAAAACTAAATTCACGCGGAACCTTCTTGGAGATGAGTGGAAACTTGCATATTCTGAGGTTGTGAAAGAACAGATTCTGTAAGGCCAGTTTTAGAAGGGCGTTTTGATTAATTCTTGTATGATTTGACCTCTTCCAACTGTTTGTGTACTGATGTGCTTTTCATCAATTGGTTGTGTATGATCAGAAGAGAAGTTTCCTTTTGCTTCTCATGCATGTGAGAGAGTTATTGGTAGACCCTTTTCTTTGACACTCGCCCAAAACTTAAATAGTTATGTAATTTGTTCTATCTCAAAGGAATCAAATTATCGAGTATTGTTTAATTAGATTTTGATCCATCCTAGTTGGATGGAACCTAGGGTGGTGAGGTCGGTGCTATATAAGCGTTCTCAAAGTGTGTACGAGAGTACCGATAGAATAGTATTATAAAATTCTATAAAATTAAGGAGGAGAGCACAGATAGAGTAGTTTTTACGATTAAATCATAAAAAAATAAATATACACACAGTTTGTACAAATTAAAGTTGGTTAGTGTTGGATGAAAATCCTGAACTTAACAATGTCAATTGAATTCTAAAGAAAAAGGAGTTAGAGGCTCCTTGAAGGCATAGTAAAAAATTAAAAAATGACCAAGACTCCAAAAAAAAAAATGAGTCGAGCCTCAATTATGGGGAGGCGTACTTTATTCGAGGGGAGGTGTTGGAGGATGAAAGTCCTACATCGACTAATTTAGGAAGTGATCATGGGTTTATAATCAAGAAATAACATCTCTATTGGTACGAGACTTTTTTGGGAAAGCCCAAATCAATGTCATAAGAGCAATATCGTCAAAAATAAATATACACCACCCCTACTGATATGAGACCTTTTGAAAAAGTCCAAAGCAATGCCATAAGAGCATCAGTACATATAACAACAACCTAATACACAATACACATAGATTGAAGTTTATGGGATTAAATCATAAAAAAATAAATATAGATGCAGAACCAGTATAAATTAGAGAGAGAAAACAAGATCACATGAATTGGTTGTTGGAAAGAAATAAATACTAACATAAAGAAAGCAAAATATGAAATGGAAGGTGATATTATGTGTATGTGGTGGTGGGTATCCGTCCATCCATTATTGGCTACCATTGGTGGACGGACGTATACACGTGGCAAGATCACAGTGGCCAACATTCCATGAACTCAGTTCTCCTTCTCGGCGACCACATAGAAAGGGGTGGGCTTGCTTTTAAGTTGGTATCTCCAATTAACCTAACTCAAAACTACCTTTTCCAATTTCGAATAATTGAAGAAAGAGAGAGAGTATTAATATTCATATAATTAGCAAAGTATGATCTAAAAAGATAATCTAATCACATAATTATTACCCTATCAACATCAAATATGTTCCCTAAACTTAGAGAATTACATAACACCTAACTTTCAAAGTCTGAAGATTCTGCAAAAACAAATATAAACCAAGTGATTTTCATCATTGATTCAACAAAATAATGGACCCATGTTCTTGGTGTTTATTGCTTCTCATAATACCCACCAAAATCTTAAGATAATGCAAGGAATCTAAGTAATGTTTAATTTTTTATTTTTGGCTTCAGAAAATAAGTTCAAACGCCTATTCATCAATGAACATCCGTTTTAAACCACAACCAAGTTCAAAGTTCAAATAATCAAGAGATTTCTACCTGAGATCCAAACCCCCTTTTTTATTCTAATCAATACTGAAACGAAAACGGTCAATTCAAGCCGAGGAAACAAGGGATTTGGCTTTAATTTTTCTCAGTTTTCCATCCTTACAATCGACTCCGCACCCACCCTGCGGGCACACGGTGAAAATATCCACTGGAAACGACGCTGTAGTCATCCCGACCGAGAACTGCAGATCGTCGCCGTTTCTCACCACCTCCACAATGTTGACCCAGAAGAACATGAACTTCACACTAACGCCCTTCAGATTCGTCAGTTTATTCCCTGAGATGTGCCCACTAACGGTGGATTTGTATTTCAATTCATACGGCTCCTGCAGTGAGAAATGGCATGATCCTTTCAAATGAACCTCCAATTTTCCCTTGCCTCGATCCAGCTTGCAATCCACAGCACAATCTGGAAGGAGGCCTATAGGGAGGTTGAATTCCCGGAGAATGTCGTACACCGTTGCTGCTTTGCAATTGCTGGTGGCCGGCAATGCAACGGTGGACGACATGGAGGTGTTGGAGAATGTGGCAAGGGTGGGGCTGTGGGGCTGTGGGGCTATGGCTAATGGCTAATGGCTAATGGCTAATGGCTGTGTCTAAGAGGCCATTGATGGGGGAGATATAGTTCTTTCTTCTTCTTAGTTGGTTCTAAAAATGGCATCCTCCCATCTCGCCGACTCTCTCGGCGTGGTTTTTTCCCCACCATTTGCAGGGGAAATTGGTGTGGAAATGCTAAGGTTGACACCTAGAATTCTAAATTTTGAAAACGAAAACGAAAAGACAATAGCCTAGCAGTACAAAAAGAAGAAACTACGTGTGGGTATGAGAGCTATGGAGATTCTAAATGGAACACGTGCAACTCGAATATGAACAATGAATCAGCCATTCCATAGAGGGGCCATTTCCAAGAGCAGATGAGACAAACAATGAATTCCAAAATTCCCATTCAACGAGGAAGGATTTGCGGTGGTAATTTGAAGAGAAACTGATGAACTTTCTAAGAAATTGGATCAGTAGTAATCTCATACTCATTGGAGTCACCCGTGGTTCTTTCGCACTTGGATAGTATCAGGACCCTTGTGCCCCGGTCCTTGATCAGATAAACTCCCTTATGACCTACAACGACCTACAACTCAAGATGAGCCTTGCAACGAGACGCGAACATTCCCTATGCTGCGATTCCCTCCAGTATGTTCCCGGGTTGGGTTAGGAGAACATCCAAGCGATTGCCTTCTTCCACAACAATTTGGTTATGCAAACTGTGGCTGAAGATTGAACTCCAAAATGGGTTTCTCTTCTTGATGACATTTCTGATTGGAAACAGAAAAATAGGGTTGATTTAAGGAACATGGCTTGGGATCTTGCAAAATATGAAAAATGAAAAACATAGTTGGCTGAATATGACATCATCAGGGGAGGTCCATCAGGCTGATGGGATTATCTTACAATTTTACATCATCTAACAAGATTCCAAGAATCACAAGTTCACTTTGGGTAGTCCTGATAATGTTTGTTTAAGAAAAGGAACTAAAAACAATTGGCTGAAAGAACCTAAAATCAACAATCCAGAAGGATGGGAATTGATTCTAGAACCAGCACCTTAAGGGTTAGGAAAAGAATCCAGAGAGTAGAATAAAACAGTCCAAATGCACACTATGACCAACTAGAAGGTACGTTCTTCAAATCTAGTAATCAGCTAACAGACAGCAAGCCGATGCCAATTTGCAAAAGAACAGGATATGATTTAGTTGTCTAATTTGGAAAATGGGCAGAAGAGTGTGAAAATGAAACTTGAGGGAGAGGATATCACTGGAATTGATCTAATTGACTCAGAATTGACTAATTGAAAAGTAGGCCAAGAAAGAAAATGATGGCAGTAAATGAAAGCCGACTGCAGAAGATAAGGATTTAGGGTTTCAGACGAACTGATTAGATGATTGATGTCATAGATGATACAAAATGCGTAAACCATTGATCTAATAGATAGAATTGTTCATATCATATATATGAAATCGGGTGTATCAGAGACAGGCAGAAGCAGATTCCAATGACAGAACAATACAATTCTACGTTCCATCGGAAAAAGGATTATTTCACCATAAATAGAATGGAACAATTGAGCTAATCCGATCTCCGAAATCGCACATAAATTCAGTTCAAAGCAACAGGACATCGCTAGTTTGAAGAAATCAAAGCGATTCGACATTTAATATTCCGTAAGTTATTAAACACAAATTTCACCTACTTTCAAGAAGCCGAAACCAAGCTCCCAACCTTATTGCAGTCAAATCCACATCCACACTGAGGCGACTCATAGAAACTGTCAATCGGAAAATTAGCAGACGCAATCCCGACGGAGAATCCGAGTTCGTCACCATCGCTAACGACTTCCACGATGCTGAACCACAGGATCAAGATCTTAACAGAAACACCTTTCAGTTTGGAGAGTTTTCCTTGGGAAATCACGCCCGTGACGGTAGGTTTGTACTCCAGTTCGTACGAATCGATCGCGAATTTACACTTTTGATCCAAAAAGAGGCTGAATGATCCGGTGTCTCTGTCCAATTTGTAGCCGGTTACTCCGAGGGGAAGAATGCCGACAGGGAAGCCGTACTGTTGGATAATATCGTAAGCGGTAAGAGCTTTTTGAGCAGAGACGAGAGGGCTCGAGAATGAAACGAAAGCAAGGAAGAGAAGAGAAGCCATAAGTTTTGAGAAACTCATCTCCTTCGATTTCTGAGGTTTCTTCTTCTTCTTCTTCTTCTTCTTCTTCTTCTTCTTCTTCTTCTTCTTCACTGAGCTCTGATTGATTTGGATTGAGAGCGAAGATGGAGGATTTAATTCTTCAATGACTTTTACAAAGGGGAAATCTTTTTAGTCAAATTATCCAAAATACCCCCACGTATTTTTATATAAATTTATTTAAAATTTATATAATTACATACTAAATTAATAAAAATAACTATAATTTTTTAAAAAATTAAAAGATACACTACACTCAAAAATTAAAAGATACACTATACAAAAATAACATTTATACCGTTTAAGGGCTGGAGGTATGGTAAACTCGGCCAAAATATGACACCCAAAGGGCCCAACGCGCACAATCCTATCCTATCTGAGTCCGAGTTTACCCTTACACTTCAGACAGCAATCCATAGAAAACATTTTTTTTTTAAGTTTTTATGGTTTGTATATAGACATAAAATATAAATAGTTTAGGTACACATTTTTATTTACTTTCTCACCTTACTAACAATTCTTCATTTTTTTTTCTTATTTTTTGAATACTCTCTTAATTCTTTTCTCTCTAAAACGTTCTTAATTTCTCATTTTCTTCTCTAAAATGTGACTTGAAGAATAGAATTTTCAAAAGTTACTTTAACGACTTGGTCGTTAAAATGAAATTATCAGCTACCAAAGGATAACGCAAGGCCAATGGATAGACACGACTACTAGTACAAGGTTCTTTTAGAATGATCTTTTCAAGTCCTTACAAGCAAAACACTATTTTAAGTACTTGAAAAGTTAATTTCATACCCGTTCAAACACAAACGGAGCAAAGAAAAATGTCATTCCCAAATAGACCCTATAATTTTAACAAATTTCTAAACTTTAAGTCTACTTCGAAAAAAATAGCTAGTAGACTTGTAAGCTTTTGATAATGGGTTCGTGAACTTTCGAAGTTCTATCTAATAGGTCATAAACTTAACCGTAAAACAATTATTAGACACGAAATAAAAAAATTTACGAGAACTAAATGTACAAATCTAGAAGTTTGGACACGGATTAGGTACCCTACAACAATACCAAACATATCATTTAACCTTTATTAATTTATTGCAACTACCACACAAACATCTCCAATTCCTTACTCTTCTTCCACATTATAAATCATGCGATTCAACAAATTACAAAGATTGAACAAACACAGCAGTTTAAACTATGAACCAGAGATCATTCATTGCACTTCCAAGGGCTAAACCCCAGAATTTACTACTCTATCCTGTATGAATGGAAGATTATCATTAAAGAATGGCAAATGATAAATTACCATTTGTAAGATCTTATGGGGGAAGCTCATGCAAACCTTTATGTATGAGTAATCCACAAAGCAGTCTCTGATGCGGCCAATTTTCAGCTTAGAAGACTATCATCAGCACCATATTTGACCTCCATGGATGTTTTCTGCTGACACTTTCCAAAGATAATCAAGGATGAAACAGCTACATAAATGTGATGATAATATACAAAAATGTGCACATTTCTAATCAAACAGAAGACAACAATTGGGAGATTATAAGGAATAAAGTTAGGAATGAACCAATAAGAGGTAGCTGCCATCTCGATCAGGAGCAGAAACAAATAGGCAACGCGGTGCATAAAACGCTAAATCTCGACTAGCTCACATCCCTGAGTCTTTTTATCAAAGTATCCAGTGACTTCTTTTTTGGATTCTGCTTCATCGTGCGACTTCCGAAGGTTCCGAATAACCGATCCGAGGTATCTTTTAGCTTCTCAGATATCGTGACAACTTTCTTGTGGTCGAGACTGTAGTAACTTCGCTCCCGAATAACTGCGTTCAGGAAATTCTCTGGATGACTGCTCAGAAGCAAATTAATCATTTGTCTTGCTTCAGAAAGAGCTGCTTTTAACTGATTTAGATCCTCCTCCGCAAAAATGGGAGCTTGACTATCCACAAAAGCTTCCAACAATTTAATATCCACATCGATACCCATTACAGCATTAACATTAAATCTCTTTACTGAATCAGCTTGTAAAGCTCCCACGATCGTCACGGATATATGAGAAAGAACATCTTGTAATACCCTTTTAAGGACTTGAACAGGCAATATCTGTTGAGCTGTGGAAACCAGAGTTTCCAAATATATGATCACCTCATTAACATATTCGTTGCCATTTTGTAGAGGCTCATCAGGTATCCAGTTAACATTCTCAATCAACATCATGAAACCATCAACCTTTGTTTTAAGCAACCCCGAAAGAGTCTCTTCCGCTGACTCGCGAGCTTTGGTCAATGGAAATTGTCTCCTACCCCTCTCAGCCATTCTCAATGGAATGCCAGAGAGCTGAGCAGCATGACGAAAAAAGAAATCGCATGCGCGCTCGAAGACAGCCATATTTGCTGCCACTTGCATTGCCTGAGAGACTCCATGGACGGATGTACTTATTAGCTTCAACAAGGCTCCATCCAGGACTTCACTCAATAGCCTATCCAAATACTTCTTAACCACATCATAAAAATCAAGCTGCCCACCGTACGACATAAAGCTCACAGAATCCTCGATAAACGACCTCACAATTCGACAGCAGTCGGGCACTGTGGAGGAAAATGGTGCAATAAAGGGAAACGCAGGTATAATATCTGAAACTTGTAGCTGAAAGGATAGAACATTCATTGAATATTCGTACTCTTTCTTCATCAACATTTGCTCAAATTTGTCAGCTGATAATGCCTCAGTAATCTGTTTACGGCAATCTGATATCAACAGCTCGTGATACTTATCCCGGTGCTTGCTCAAAACATCTAGCAAAGGTTCAACAGGATACCAATATCTACGCAAAGTTACCCCTAACAAACTAACATAATCCTTGATTAACAAAAGATGATTAGCAGTTTGCATCCTAGAAAACTGATCTTCCAGAACAGAACACATTTTGCTCATAGCAGTTTCCCATAGATTTTCAACCTCCATTTTTGATATCAGACCCCCACTGGTCCTAAAAATTCTATCCTCCACAATGAAAAATCCAGCAATTTGAGCGAAAAACGTTTGATGCGATTCAAGGAAAGGAGTCATTGATGATACCTGAAAGTCGGATGTCAACTGAAGCTTCCGGTTCTCGAAGTAATAATGTTTGAATCGATCTTCAAGTCCTAAAGTCTGGTGTATGTGGTAGGCTCTATACAACGGAGTCAAATCAAACCCTAGAAGTCCACCTCCGCCGTTGGAATATAAATCCTTACCATCGCCGCCAACTGCACCAAGGCCGTCTTCATCCTCTTCCTCCAAAACGTACACACAATCTCTTAAGCTAAGCCGACTCTGTTCCTCCGCTTGGCGCTGCTTAATTCGCAGATCCTCTTCACGTTGACGAGCCGACGACGCTTGACTGATTGCTAATTGTCCCAAAGTTCGACTGACGGCTCGGATATCTACCAGCCAATCCCCAAACTCTTTACTCACTTTCCTCTCTATATACGAACGGATATCAGGAATATTCTTCTCCAGCATCCTCTTCAGCGTCGACGATGGCGTTTTCTCCAAACACTCGTTCTCAATCGAGTCCAAGCATTTCAAAGCCATATAGAAATTGCCATCCTCCAAGTGTTTGTTCGCTCTCGAACAAAGGTCTATGGTATGAACACATGCGCGGACCGAGTCGAGCGCGAGATTGAGGTTCCGCGACACCGTCCGTGCTTCAACGAAGGCATCCAAAGAAGAAAGCAGCGGAAGTCCGACAGATTGAAGCTTAGAGTTGGATTCATAGAGAGCAGATTTAAGAGAATCAACATCAGATAGAAGAGATCGGAGATCATCAACTGCAAGGATGAAGTCCTGATAGTGAGCCTTGCAGACCTCTTCGATCTCCGATTCCTTGGACTTGGAAAATGCGCGTAGGTGATGAAGCAGAGTTTCCGGCTTCCCGGAGGCAAAGGCTTTGCGTACAAACGGAGCTAGATCCTCACCGTTGCAGATTGTCGAAGAAAGAACAATCTGGTCGAGTTTATCAGCGGAGTCACCGGAATCAGCGACTGCCGGAGTCACCTTCCGTCGACTATTGGTGGAGCTCATGGTCGGAGGAATTCCCGCGACAGGGCGGCCGTTATTGGCGTTGTGAACGGAGGGGATTTCGGGGTTGGGTGGTGGTGGATTTGGTTATTCATGAGGAAATGGATGGAACATTGGGGGGCGGAAAGGCAATATAATTTATTGACGAAAATGACACTATGTAATGCATGTTGATCTGGCGTTGACGAGTTGGAAATTTGGGGATTGGATAAGGGTATTTTGGAGATTCAGGAAAATCATGTCCACCGGAGGGAAAAGAGGCGACGGGAACTTTGACGCGGGTCATTCGACTGCGGCGGTACGGATTGTATTCGAGTATAATTTTTACTGGCAGTGAAAGTTTCCCCGCCCGAGTAAAAAGGGGTAAAGAGATAATTTGGACAGTATTTTCTTTCATGGTTTTTAAGAGCCATATCTACTCGTTTATAAAATATTTAAGTTAAAAATGTTTATGAGTTTTTTTTTTTTAATAAAAAAAATAATTTTGTGACTAATAATTCTCCGTGTCTAATAAATCTCTAAAAAAATTTAAAAAACTTTAAATATAATTGAAATTCCACACGGAGTTAAACATTCCTTAGAGACCTGTAAACTTCTACTTGACATATGCTTTTTAAAACCTTGATAGGAGGCCTAGAAGAGAAAGCTCATAAGATAGAGCTTGAACTCTTACAAATAATATTAGAGTCAGACACCGAGTGGTGTGCCAACAAGGACGTTGGGCCTCCAATGGAGTGGATTGTGAGATCTCATGTTAGTTGGAACGGGGAATGAAACATTCTTTTATAAGAGTGTGAAAACCTTTCCCTAGCAGACGCATTTTAACACTTTGAGAGGAATCCCGAAAGGAAAAGTAAAAAAAAGGATAATATCTGTCTACGGTGGGCTTGAATTGTTACAAATGATATCAGAGCCAGACGGGCGACGTGCCAGCGAGAACGTTGGGTCCCTAAAGAGGTGTATTGTGAGATCCCACATTGGTTGTGTTGGAGAGAGGAACGAAACATTAATTATAAAGACGTGGAAACCTCGTTATAAAACCTTGAGAGGAAAACTCGAAAAGAAAAGTCTAAAGAGGATAATATCTACTAACGGTGGGCCGGAGGAGTATTATTACATGTAAATTAACGTTTCAAAAGTTTTTTTTAGTAGGGTTGTGAACTAATCTTACATGAAACTAAAGAATTGAAAATATATGGGTGAACTTTTTACACCCAAAAATGGGAGCAGCAACATTGAGGTTTGCAGCAGAAGAACAAGATGGTTAACAAAGGCAAATGGTATAGGACAGGGAGGCGTTGGGGTCAAAACCTCTTGATAAAATCATGAATGTGTTGGTTGATTTGGTGAGGCCTTTCTTGGTTCAAAAAATGAGCAGCTCCTTCAATCTCCACCACCGTGTCCAGCAGCGGCACGTCTCTTTTGAATCCACCCTTCTGTATGTACTCTATCACCCCGGGTATATGGTACGTTGGGTCCATTTTCCCTATCATAAACTTCGCCGGTACTCTCACCATCGACCTTGTCCACGGCGCTGTCAGCTCCCAGTTTCTGCATCAATCACGTCCATATTGTAATAATCTTTCAATATCTATTAGTAGTGGGCTTAAACGGTTACTGAGAACATACAGCTTGAGAACACGATAGTAGTTCAATCCACCATAAAAGCCATTGTTGGCGAACTTGGTAGCATAGTGAGATAAATCTTCTTCGGTCAACCAGGTGGGAAGGGTGTCTGGAACAGGGAACCCTACAAGTCCTCTGTCTCTTGGTATCATTGGAGGCCTGGGGTCATGAATTGAGAAGATAATCTTGAATATATCTGCTGCATCCATGGAACGAAATTCTTCTACCATATCAGGTTCCTGCGCCACATTTTTTAGAACAATATGTTATTCAACGATGAATTAAAGATTCCATTCAGGTTCAAGAAACCCGAATTCATCGATGTGGGAGCCAATTCAAGAACCAAAATGGAGAAATCTTACCTGGAATCTGCAAACGTAGAAATCATTACCAAACTGATCCCTCAAGAACTCAACGGAATTTCTGGCTGGATCTCTCGGAGTGAAAGGGACGCTCAACGCAACAAGAGCCTTGATTCGTTCAGGGCGGAACAGAGCGAATGCCCAGGCGATAGCAGCCCCCCAATCGTGGCCGACCAAGAAAACACGATCGATGGTGAAATAGTCGAGAAGGCCGAGGAGGTCGCCGACGATGTGGAAGATGGTGTAGGAGGCAAAGAAGATGGGGGAATCGGAGTCGCCATAGCCACGAAGGTCGGGAGCAAAGACACGGTAGCCAAGGTTGGAGAAGAATTGGAGCTGGTGGCGCCACGAGTACCAGAACTCGGGGAAGCCGTGGAGGAAGAGAATGGCGGGGCAGGAAGTTGCAGCGCCGATGGAAGCGACGTGCATATTTATGCCATTGGTGAAGATGGTTCTGTGCTCGATGTTGTCCATTGATGGCGATTTGAATTTGTTTCTTGCTCGGCTGTTACTATGAAGAAGTTCTGGTCTGTAGCGGTTAATATAAAGGCGGGAAGACTGTATTTTCGACTAATAAATTGTTTTTTTTTTTTTTTTTTTTTTTTCGTCAATGAATTCGATATTATCACAGTAAAGCAATGAGTTAAGAATGAAAACTCACCCCAAAACAATCGATATGGGATTTAATCTCTCAAATAAATTCCATCAAGCAAACGCGGTTGACAAAAAGACATGATGAACATAAACTAACAAAGTCCAAATGTGAACAAAAAAGGCTGCAAGCCTCCTCAAAACTATTCTAGAATAATGGGGATGCAAGAACGATCGGAAGTAAACGTCCCGAACTCGTTTAGTAAAATTCTCATTTCTTTGATTTCTTCGACGCCCTGCACGAGATGAAAAGATTCTTAGTATAACACAAAATGATGGTAGATTTACATATAATTTGATGATTGATACTTACTGAGATGATTGAGACACAGCAGCTGGTTGGGCTGGTTGGGCTGGCTGTTTCTCTCCAGGTCCCTGCAATGTTAGAAGAGATATAAATTACAGAGGCAATGGGAAGGTGTAAACATTGGGTCGGTAATAATCGAGAGCGAGATGGGTAATAAACCTGTGCCAATCGTTCCTCCCTCCTAGCAAATTTCCTTTCCCTGCTGGCTTTGTTCTTAGCCCTCTTAGCCTCGAATTGATCTGACAATGTCTTCTCTCTCGCTTTCTCGGCCTTCGACTTGTGGATGCTCTCCATCAGCACACGCTTGTTCTTAAATACATTACCCTTCACTTTCATGTACATATCGTGATACATATGCTTGTCGATCTTCTTAGATTCTCTATATTTGCGGAGCAATCTCCTGAGGACTCGCATTCTCCTCATCCAGAGGATCTTGGTTGGCAATCTAGCCTCCCTGGTACCCTTGCGCTTACCTGAATACGATTAGACTGAGAATTTTAACACAATAAAAGGAATTATGCGTTGTTAAATAAAGAACTTTGTATCACAAACGGAAGAAAATCAGTGAAATAAGATTATACAACATAAGAGATTCTCTGAAACAGGATGCGTATATGTAAGTCGAGAGTTCGGAAGAAATGTACCAAAGAACTTTGTATCACAAACGGAAGAAAATCAGTGAAATAAGATTATACAACATAAGAGATTCTCTGAAACAGGATGCGTATATGTAAATCGAGAGTTCGGAAGAAATGTACCAAAGAACTTTGTATCACAAACGGAAGAAAATCAGTGAAATAAGATTATACAACATAAGAGATTCTCTGAAACAGGATGCGTATATGTAAATCGAGAGTTCGGAAGAAATGTACCAAAGAACTTTGTATCACAAACGGAAGAAAATCAGTGAAATAAGATTATACAACATAAGAGATTCTCTGAAACAGGATGCGTATATGTAAATCGAGAGTTCGGAAGAAATGTACCATATCCAGAGTGGCGACCCTTTCTCTTGGCCTCCTTCATGCGCCGTGCTCGAGAACGGGAGTGGATCTTGGTTGGCTTCCTGATGATGAAACCATCCTTCACCAGCTTCCTTATATTTTGGCCTGTCCTCAACAATTCAACATTAATTAACATGATTTACATCACTATAATATCACCACTACAAATCAAATTATCAAATGATTTCGCTAGAACAAAAAACCCAGAGCCTGTTGAATTCGGAAGGATAACAAAGGGGAAAAGTGAAACAAATTCCATGGAAGAAGTACATTTCTAGCAGTGTGAAGAATCTAAGAACAAATTTTATAACTTCATTGACCAATAAAAAAAATTTGTTTAATAATAACAGCAATTTCCTATACAACACAAAATCATCTCCTAGAAATCTGCTACAAATGATTCCACATAACTTCAGTATGATATAGTTATTAGTTTCAAGGCGATAGAGAGGACCAGGAGTTGAGAAAAGGATAAGCGATTAACTCGATTTTTAACTAGTAAGGACAATGGGACCAAAATAGTAATATGATCATAGCCAAGAGAACAACGATTTCAGACATAAACTAGGGAAAATTTCGAGATCCCAAAGCAAACATCTCATCTAGAAAATCCAAGAGAAACAGGAACCGAAACAATAGAAGTTGAAGCAACAACATGGAGAATCACTGAACAATGAACAGAGAGAAACAATTGAATCTAAGATAAAGAGACAGAGACAAAGAAAGCGTACGAGAATTCGCCATGGAGATTTCGTTGACCTCATTGGGATCAAGCCAGACCTTGCCTCTCCCGCATTTGAGGACGCTGGAGGCGAGCCTCTTCTGGAGCTTCAGCGAAACCATTTTTCTCTGTTCGCCCTTCTCGGCCGCTAATTACAGAGAAGATAAGCTTATGAAGGAGAAAGGGAGTGACCTTCTAGGGTTTTAGAAATCCCCATTTTACTGTGGGCCTCTTGGCCCTTTAACGCAATTATACTATATACCATACCCCTTCAAAAATAAATAAAAAAAATAAAACAATTTAGTTTAATTTCTATAAAATTTATTCCAAAAATATTAATTATTTGAAAATAATAATAATATCGGTATCAATTTTACAATCCCAATCTCTATTTTTATTATTTTATTTGTACATGGAAAATTTATTTATTATATTTTTTTTTCTTGTTTTATTTACGGGAAATAACTATTCTCACGTTATAATCTGCTTTGAACATAAGCTCTCATAGTTTTATTTTTGATTTCTCAAAAAACTAATACAGTATTTATAAACACATGGTTTTTTCCTTAATATTAGAGTCAGTCACAAGACGGTGCGAGTCACTGGTCAAAGTAGGGCTGGACCCTCTCCATAGTAGACACGTTTTAAAAACGTGAAGTTGACATCGGTACGTAACTGGCCAAAATGAACAATATCGACTAGTGGTGGGATTGGGCTGTTACAAATGGTACGAGAGTCAAATGTCACAGTCATGCTCGTCCAAGGTATGTTGCCTATGGACGCATGCCCATGACAAGCCAAACCCTTGATGTCTTTCCATGTTCTAGTGTTTTACTTTTGTATTTATAGGGAGTATGACGTTTCGGAAAAATCATGTCTAGGTTTTGCAGACATGAAATGCCTCATAATGTACTATAGGGAAGTTATCAACTTCTCCCTATCCAAGGTTATATACTGTGAGCCGTTGTTACTACTCTCTTGCTTGCTTATATAACGTCTCTTTCAAAAATCTCTCTTTGCCCTCGTTTTATAAAACCTTCTCTTAAACCAAGGCCAGAGGCTCGAGCATACGTCGTTTGGCCGAAGGCGACGCAAGAATGAATTAGTTTAGCTCACTTGTCGTTGGAAAATTAAGTGCCGCACAATCGCAAGTCCACTGCCATCAAGAGTGTAATTTTGATATCAGACACAACTGGTGTACTAGCAAGGACGCTAGGCCTCCAAAACGAACAATATCTACTAGCGATGGGTTTGAGCGGTTACATACTCAAGTTTTCAAAATTCTTGAAAATTAAAAATCCTAACAAAAAAAAAAATAATGAATATGATAATTAATGTTGATCCAATGACATTAGAACCACTAAGTCATGGGCTGCGCCTCCGGCGTCGTGCGTGCAATTATTCTGATCAACTCACAAACCTGAACCCTTCTCTCTATAAAAGCCTCGAAGCAATTCAATTCTATACAGAGCGCTAAGAACATGGCTCTCGGAAGGCGGCTGATCGCTGCGACTCCGGTGGTGCTGCTCTGGCTTTTGGCCGCCGCTTCCGTTTCTTCCGCCGCAGATTATTATGAGTTTCCCGACGACCAAAATTACGGGGGAGCGGGGGATAACGGAATCCCTATTTATGAGAAACCGCTCCCGTCGTACGGCCGTGAAGTGGCGGCGCCGCTCCTTATCGCCGTTGAAGGAGTTGTTTCTTGTAAAAATAACACTCAGTATCATCCTCTTAAAGGTCAACTAACTATTTAGTTTTTTTAGTATAATAATTGTTTTTGTTTTTATGTAAAAGCATTTTTTAAATAATTTTTAAACTAAAAAATGAATTAATTACCTACTTAGTTTTTTTATAATAAAAAATTTAGTTCCGTTTAATAACTATTTATTTTTTGAATTTTAGTTCTCAAAAAAATTAAGCTCTACTTAGAAAATAGTAAAAAAAAAATAATAATAAATATAATATAATATAATATAATTTTCAAAATTAAAAAATTAAAATAAACCTTAATTTTTATTGGACGTGGGTGGGTTGGGTTGTCCGATTTTTTTTTAATTATATAAAAAAAAATCATATTTATCCATTAAAATCTAGTAAAGTTCAAATATCAAATATATATAAGTTATCACTAATCTTGATTACCCACGTCAAATATTCTTAATATTCATACTAATCTTTAAAATAGGGTTGCATTGTAACTGTATTTTCGGGTTGGTCAGGTCTACAAAAATGTTAACCGTCGAACCGACCCACATCAGAAAAAAAAAAAAAAAAATTAACATAACCCCATCTTTATAGTTTGAATTAGCTCGATTATTTGATTAGTTTAAAGCGTTGCAGGTGTGGTAGCGAGAATCACATGCATGGGGTTGAACGAGAAGGGCAACGAAATGGCTCCTTTTTCGTTCTCGAGCTTCCCAAGCGACGAGCATGGGTACTTCTTAGCCACATTGTCAGCATCCAAGCTGAAGGGGAAGGCCAAAGTGACAGAGTGCAAAGCCTTCCTTCCACCATCTTCGCCATGTGAGGGCTGCAAATACCTTACCAACGTTAACAATGGCGTTCTTGGAGCTCTCTTTCGTTCTTTTCGCATTCTCACTCACAGGAACATGAAGTTGTACTCTGTTGGACCTTTCTTATATTCCTCACAGCTCAATCCCTTAATTTCTTCTCCTTGAACCTTATTATTTGTTGTTTCATTTCGTTTCGAACAAAGAAATGGTTTGATGTAAGCTTTCGTTCTCGTATTCTTATCGTTGTAATATTGTCGTCAAGAAATTTTATGCGTTTTTTTAATGATCAAAGAACGGTTTTACTCCCCGAGCTCATAAGGAATAAACAACTTTGTAACAAACCCACTGCTAACAAATATTGTACACTTGAGCCCGTTATGTATCGTCGTTAGCCTGATGTGAGATTTCACAAGCCAAACACTGAGCGGTATACCAGCAAGGACGTTGGGGCCCCAAGAAGGTGGATTGTGAGATCCCACATCAGACGCGTTTTAAACATTGAGGCTAATGGCAATGCGTAACGGGTCAAAGCGGGCAATATCTGTTAGTGGTGGGCTTAGACTGTTACAAACTTATTTAGACAACAATAATAAATTTTAAAATTTGAAACGATTTAATTTCTACCGTGAAAAATATTGTCTAAACTGTGATGTGTGATTCTAGACGAGGTAAACTTGTTGATGTGGGGTGCAAGATGAGCTACCGTGAGTCGAAGTGATGACATGCATAAGGGAATCTCGCATCAATATGTTGCTTGACCCTACACACTCTAAAACTTAGCTTAGCTCCAACTCGTGGTGAAGCGAGTTAGAGTACGTTGTATACATGTATGAAGGGAAAGCCCCGCCTCTTATAGCCTATAGGGGCAACTATGTTGCCGAGCTTAACCCTGGTCGACTTGTCCGAGCTGAAAATCAAACATATTTTCTTTACAATTAATTAACGACAAAGGTCTCGATGAAATTTCATCTCTAACATAAACTACAAAATTAATTATAATTAAAATAGTAAGACATAATTAGTACGACTTTATATTAGTAATAATTCAAAGCCCATATAATTAAAAAAACATGAAATTATACAATTGGGTCAAAGTTTTATAATACTCCAAATTCTTATAATAAAAAAAATGGATTTGATAATATCTTATTTGCATTACCCCTAAACTTTGTGCCACTAAAGTCCCATAATGTTTGTTCCCATCGTGCATCCAATAACTTATTCATAATATAAAAATATAAAAATAAAATAAAGCATGCAGCAAATTATTATATATATTTCATATTATAAGATGCAAATTTGATTTATAAAAGCCTCCTTCGTTCTAAGGCTCAAACCCAAATAAACTCTTCTGGCCGCAGCTGGTCTCAAGTTCTTGATGATGGCTTCTCTGCGTGCAGTTTTCTTGTCACTTTTGGTCATTGTTGCTTCAGCTGGTGGCGATGACAGTAACGGTGGTGGGTATTATGATCTTATGACACCCAAATTGGCTAATGAACAAAGGCTTCTCTCTACCATGATTGGTATCCAAGGAATTATCCTTTACAAATCTGGCTCGACAATTTTCCCTCTGGAAGGTAACTGATTCATTGTTTGGTTTGAACGAATATAACTAAAGTAACTCTCACTTTTAGAGTATATGCTCTTAAGATCCCACATCGATTGGAGAGGAGAACGAAGCATTGCTTATAAGGGTGTGGAAACCTCTCCCTACCAAATGTGTTTTAAAACCTCGAGGGGAAGCCTAGAAGGAAAAACCCAAAGAGGACAATATTTGCTAGCGGTGGACTTAGGCTGTTACAAATGGCATCAAAGCCAGATACCGGGCAATGTGTCAGCGAGGACGCTGAACCCCCAAGGGAGGTGGATTGTGAGATCCCACATGGGTGTGGAAAACTCTCCCTATCAGAAGCAATTTAAAACCTTGAGGGAAAACCCGAAAGAGAAGTACAAAAAAGACAATATCTACTAGTGGTGGACTTGAGCTGTTACAGTCTTGGTTACCAAATGAGATGTATGTATTATAAGAGTTCGAGTTTAATTCAGGGTTTGTTTCTTATATAGGAGGTTTGGCAAGAATCACATGTAAAGCAGTGGATGAGTATGGCTATGAGGCAGCTTCTTACACATTTTTAAGTGATTCAAGTGATGCCAATGGCTACTTTTTAGCAACACTATCTCCTTCAGAGGTAGAAGACAAGAGGGAGTTAAAGGAATGCAAGGCTTTTCTTGAGGTCTCACCATTAGAGAACTGTCAAGCTCCTTCTGACCTCAACAATGGAGTCTCTGGTGCTCTTCTCCATTCTTATGAACTTTTGGTCCATAACAAGATGAAACTCTTCTCTGTCGGGCCTTTCCTTTTCACTTGCCAAAGTTAAAGAGGAGATGGAAGGCATGATCCCATGTGTTTAAACACTTTGTGTTGAAACTTTACTCATTTTATGATGGAATGGTGGCTAAGTTTGTAATATGAATTGGGTTTGAAGAGATATTATAACGGCCCAAGCCCACCGCTAGCAGATATTGTCCTTTAAGTTTTTCCTTTCAGGCTTCCCTTCAAAAATTTTAAAACGCCGTTTTCTAGAGAGAGGTTTCTACACCCTTGTAAGAAATGCTTTGTTCCCGATGGAATCTAACAATCCACCCCTTGGGAGCCCAAAAAGACTCTAATACCATTCGTTCCCCCTCCAACCGATATGGAATCTCACAATCCACCCCCTTAGGGGCCAGCGTCCTTGCTGGCACACCGCCCAGAGACAGATACCATTTGTAGCCTTTTAGAAATATGAAGACTAAAAGATAGGTAAAACGCTAGCATGTGCCATGGAGAAGTTTTCTTGCAAGTCCCATTCACTATTAGTATCAGTGTAGACTGTAGAGTCTCAAACTATAATCTGCTATCAATTCATTACAGAGTAACACAACAAGCTTTGTATGGAATGTAATCTAAATCACCTTTTCTAGCTAGAAGTTTCATAAGCTTGCTATCGGAAAGAATAAGTTTTCAGATGATTTCAATTTTCTACCAAACGACACGTTAGTTCATGTCATGTCGGTCTTATCTCAAAATCGATCCTAAGCCGAGCTGAACCAAAGGATGAGGGAAAATTTTTCTTTGATTAAGAATTCCAAGTACTTACATTCTTTGCCATTTGGAACCAAAGAGGCTAAGCTAAGAATATCAACTACGTACACACAACAAAAAAACAAAAATATTTCTATGAAGCATTCTCAAGATTTAGCTGACCTGTTGAGAAAGGAGGACGAGCAGTCCTTGAGGACCGAGCAATATCTCGTTGAGGAAGCTAACCAATCCGAACCAGACGACTGGTGTTACGTCAACTCCGCCGAGAGGGGGAATCACCTTCCTTGTTGCAATTAGGAGTGGTTCAGTGGGGGCATAAGCTATAACATATGGAAACTTCCCCACAGGCAACTTGGGATACCAAGACATTACTATTCTCGCAATAAACAAAAACGAGAACGCCGAGAGAAATGGCCCCAAAAGGCCGATCGCAAGCTTTGCGGTTCCTGGATCGAGGTCAGCCAAGGCCACATTGTTCATGAAGTCAGAGGCAGCCATTGATGCATCTTGCAAGGCAAAGGGGATAGTCCTTGCAGCTGGCTTTAACGGAGGGGTGGCATAGACCAATGGCAGATGAATCTTGGAAGAGGTAAAAGAACCCAACAAAGATGAGCTACATTTGAATGCTTGGAATCTGCAATTTGGATTACTTTGAGGATGGTAATTGAACCCTCTCTGTCAAAGGAAGTAGCAATGAGACCAAAAACTAAATGCAATAAGATTAAGAACGAGTTTAGAATGACTTTTCAAGTGTTTAGAAACAGAGGTTAAACTATTAGAAAACGAGTTTTTTAAGTACTTAAAACGTCAAATTCTTAGAAGCTAACCATAAAGATATCCACATTAAGTAATGATCTTAATGACAAAAAGTAAGAACATAACCTAAATTTCTTTAAACTCTATAATCAATCTGCCACAAACAGGAATACAGGAAAAGTTCATAAGAGTAATTTCAGTCATATTTTCACCAACATTGTCAAAAACCTAATGATGCTAGCCCTACTGAACAAATCAGAACCTAAGAAAGGATCAGAAACAACAAATTCGAGAGAAGACGAGGCAAAAGAGAGGTATACAAGCTGAATACATACACAGAAGCTTGAATTTCCATGGTTGGGAATCAAAGGGGACGATCCTACACCTAAATTTCAATGATTCAGTAGATCTAAAAAAAAAAAAATTGAGAATCGTAATTTAAGAAGAGAAAAATTGAAAAAGGAAAAAGAAAGAAGAACCTATTACTCGAATGGCGCTGAGAGACGAGCAGGCAGTGGCGGCCATGGATTTCGCAGAGGAGCTCCGGTGGAGGAAGAACGAAAATGCTATCCCTTTATCAGAAAATGAAACTCGGCCATTCAAACAGAGTATTAATTATTCGATTATCACGCCGGTTCAACCCGGTTCTGTTGGGTCAGAGATTTATTCTTCAGACCGGTTCTGTTAGGTCCACTTGGAACGTAAGCTCACATGGCTTTGGTTTGTGCTCCCTAACCACTGTCGTACCAATTAAATTAAATTTTAATATTACTGTAATTAAAGGAAATTTTGGGCCAAAATTATAAATTACTTAATTTATTTAAAATAATACCTTTTTAAAATTCTTAGGCTTACTAGAAACCTTGCTTTGTAAATGGGCATTATCGTTTTACAAGCAAAGAACCTTCATATACTTTTGGAACTTTAAAGCCTTTCAAATTTAGGCTCCCAAAGATATTAACTGCCTTCCACGTCTTCCTCCTTTCCCAATCGATGATATCAATGCCGTTCGATCGGGAAAAATTAAGCTTGAGCTCGGACAGCCTATCCCGATGGGTCACGTGGGGTGGTGGAGCTTTCGTTTTTGGTTGTTTACTCGCAGTTTCTACGTTCAAGATGAGAAAGAATATCATAACCCCTCCTAAAAGGGGTCGAGACGATGATTCAAATCTCGATGTTGGTTTTGGAGAAAGTACTCGTTGCGTCGACGAAGAAACTCGACAAAAGGATGAACTGCAACTGTTTCGTCAGTCTTCATCAACTGATCTCATCAGCCATTCACGGTTAGGACTAAAAAACAATATCGATATTGTAATAATGACTCATTTTTATTATTGCTTATTTGTGATATTATGTTGTAGCCACCCAACGTCGCAAATATTGGTAAAATATTCTCCACCGGAAGACTCTGTCTTTGACGAAACTCAAACCGTAACGACGAAATCCGTCCTAGAAAAGAATGACGAAGAAAATGTTGTGGTTAATAATTATGACGAAGAAGAGTATCCAGATTCAGAAAAATCCGTAGAAAATGAAGTTGCAGAGAGTGTTTCATCCGAAGAATTTGATGAAGCCACTTGGCTTATTGGGTGGACAGATAAATCATCATCATATTCATTAACATCGTCGTCGTCATTAGAAGAAGCTTTATCTCAGGGAGTTTTTTCTGGAGAAGATCGAAAGAGTTGACGAGAAAACGATATAATTATATTTATTGACGATGTAAATTTTGTTTTGTTTTTATATTTGAATAAAAAAAAATTATTAATTATTTTTTAATTTAAATATAAATAAAACAAAAACCCATAACTTTAGGGGAATTTTATAGAATTTAATCCATTTTACATCAATATTAATAGGTACAAGCTTGGTCGTATTAATGTTATACAACACAAGGCGGCGGGTTTTGCACGCCAAAAGTTTTAATCTTTGCATTCAAACATGAAGACACAATGGTCGTATTCTTCGAGCTGGCGCCGCCGTAAGACAAGTTTATGTCCCTAAGCTCCACCCCCTCGCATGGAAACAACTCGCTGCACTCTAACAACACTGCCACGTTCGTCGTCGATGTCCCGCGAATGTTCTTGAAGTGAACGTTACTGATCTTCCATTTCGAAGCCTACATAGATTAGTTGTAGTTCTCAAATTACTACTAATTTAGGGAATGATCATGGATTTATAAGTAAAAAATAAATCGCTCAAAGTGGAGAACATTTTTGTTGTGGTTACCTTTTTCTTCTTGGTGCCGTAAGTTTGATCAATAATGATGGGGTTTTTAACTTTGCGCATCACAATGTTGTCGAAGATTATTCCTACGGCCGACCCGGATATGGTGTCGGCCCATGTCTTGATTCTGGCACCATTGGTGGCGTTGAAAATGGTGCAATTTTGCACCAAAACGTCTGACACACTCTTTTCTGTTTTATACCTGCCCAAGCTACCGATACTGATGCCATGTCCAGGGCCACAAGTGATGTTGGTGACGGTGATTTTTTCACAACTATGACCAATAGAGACACAATCGTCACCGGTGCCAATGGTGCTGCTAGAAATGGTGACCAATTTTGAGGTGCTAAGGTGCATTCCATCGGTATTGGGGCTGTTTCCCGGAGCTATAATGTTCATGTTGGTTGCGGTGAAATTGTAGCATCTGAACACCGACGTGTGAAAGCCCTTGCTGTTAATTGAAGTCAGCCCATCAACAATTGAATGGTTCAATCTCGTGAATTTAATCGACTACAAAAAAAAAAAATAATAATAATAAATTAATTAATTAAATACAATTAATTTATTATTAAATAAGAAGGGATTGAATTATGCATAATTATAGTTACGTTTGGAAGAATCTGGCAGTTGTTATTGGTCTTGCAGTCATTGTAGGGCCAAGCGGAGGCGCCTTGGCCGTCAAAGACGCCGGAGCCGGTGAGTATGAGGCCGGTTATTCCTTCGATGGAGATCCAATCAGGTGAAGAATATTCACTGATATCGGTTGTGGCCTTCACAGTTCCCTGAATTTCGATGGTGATCGGCCAGCTTTTGCACGGACCGGCGAAAACCACCGGACCCACCAGAAATGTGCCTTTTGGGATTAAAAACTTCGCCGGACCGGTCGTGTTCCGGCATGCTGCAATCCACGTCGTCATGAATGCCTGCCACGTGGAAAATCAAATGTTTAATTTTTTTTTTTTTTATAGATAATTTCTCAAATTAAATAATTGAAGTTTATGATTCACCTGTGCATCATCGGTCTTTCCATTAGCTTTAGCTCCATATTTTTTAACATCAAAAACTGCATTACCATTCCCATTCCCCTTCAGATAAACAGCGGCCTTCGTGCCATTTATTGCCACCCTGCCGCGGCTGTTTGCCAGAGTTCCGATACCGAGAGGCAGCGGTGGTGCTGGTGGACGATGCTGCTGATTGGCGGTTGAGACGATCCCGTCGATGGGATTCGCAGCGACTGTAACGTGGTCGAAAACGGCAGCCACCTCTGCACAGCATTGGCAAGCTAATACTAAGAGAAGGGTTTGAAAGAGGCTAAGATTTGTTGTCGTTGTCATGGTGAATTGTCTTAAATTTGGATGCACAAATGGTAAAGGAGAATGTTTTGTTTGATATTTTGGCAATGATTGGAAGCTCTATTTATGAATGTTTTAGGGGAAAACTAAATTTAGAACATTGGAACAGAATTGGATTGGTTTGGAGAATTGTTCTAAATATTGAATGTGTTATAGCTTGTAATAGGTGTGGCGGCTGTCTTTTGCCTTTCATTTAATTTGTTTTTGCACAACAAATTGTTTGGGTAATTTCCCATTGATAACGTGAAAGATTGTTGTTAAGATCCCTCTTATTACATTTAATGTATTATGTTGTTCTTACAACAAAAAATTATGATTTAAAATATGAAGAGAAAAACTCGCAAAATTTCAATTAAACTAGACAATTAACTCATATTTTTGTCTCTAGATTTGGAACGTAACATAAAATAGGTATGTTTTGTCCTCATTCACATGCATCCTAAGAAAATTCTTAAAGGTCACTCGACATAGAATTACTCCAAGTAAAACACGTTTAACCACGGAGCACGGAATTTTTGTGAGATCTCACGTCGGTTGGAGAGGAGAACAAAACATTCTTTATAAGGATGTGGAAACCTGTAACGACCCAGACCCACCGCTAGCAGATATTGTCCAATTTGGGCTTCCCCTCAAGGCTTTAAAGCGTGCTAGGGGAAGGTTTCCACACCCTTATAAATGGAGGGTTGTTCTCCTCCCCAACCAATGTGGGACATCACAATCCATCCCCCTTCGGGGCCCAGCGTCCTCGTCGGCGCTCTTTCATTCTTCCAATTGATGTGAGACCGTCCCCAAATCCATCCCATTTGGGGTCCAGCGTTCTTACTGGCACATCGCCTCGTGTCTACCCCCTTCGGAGAACAATGAGAAGGCTGACACATCGTCCAGTGTCGGGCTCTGATACCATTTATAACAATATCTGCTAGTGAGAAGACGCGTTTTAAAGCCTTGAAGGGAAGCCCGAAAGGGAAAGCCCAAAGCGGACAATATCTGCTAGCGGTGGGCCTGGGTCGTTACAAAACCTTTCATTAATAAACGTGTTTTAGAACCATGAGGCTGAAAACGATACGTGACAGACCAAAGCGGACAATATCTGTTCGCGGTGAGTTTGGGTTGTTATAGTTCTATATATGATTGAATCACTGAACCTTGTTAGTATAGATAATAACTTTCATTTCTTGTAAGTTTTTTCTTAGGCTTCGTATCTTCAGGATCATTCTCGTTTAGATGTGGTATCGGTTCATTCATATACTCTTCCTTTACTCGGAGTTACAAATGGGTTCATTACGAAAACGATCAGGAGGATAAGATAACTAAGAAAAGTTTAAAGGAAATGAAAGCTACTATTGATACCAATAAGGTGCACCTTCCTTTTCATTGGCTCAATCATAGAAACTCTATGGTTAAGCGTGCATGTTTTACTTGAAATAATTCAATGTTGAACAATCTCTTAAAAAAAAATTCTTGGATGTATGTAAGTGAGAACAAAAAATATTGAAAGGACTCGTGTTGGTCTATGACGATAGTTTTCATAATTAGAAACAAAGTTGAACCATGAGGTTCTGAATTCATATTCTAAATCCTAAGTATGAGGCGTTACACAGTTTGGAACATATCTTATTTTATGTTACATTTCAAATTTAGAGACAGGAATATAAGTTAAACGAAGATTGAGAATTGAAATTTTGTGAATTATCCTCGACATTTATCGAACCAGAGAGAATGGAAAATGAGAATATTTGCGTAATCCGCTTAAATAGTAATAAATGAAACTATAATTTAATATTGAATATGAATATGTTGTTTTAATAGCTTTTCTGATGATTCAACTGTGGATGTAACTGAATTATGGTTACAAACCAAATTAAATGGAAGGCAGAAAACAGCCGCCACAACATATCAATTCTGTTCCAATGTTCTAAATTTAGTTTTCCCATAAAACATGTATAAATAGAGCTTCCAATCATTGGCACAAAATCAAACAAAACATTCTCGTTTACCATTTGTGCTTCCAAATTAAGACATTGCACCATGACAACCACAAGAAATCTTAGACTCTTTCAAACCCTTCTCTGTGTATTTTCTTGGCAATGCTGTGCAAATTTGGCTGCCATTCCGGACGACGTTACAGGCGCTGCGAATCGCATGGACGGCATCGGAACTCTGGCAAACACCGGCGGCAGTGTGGCAACAGATGACATGAAGGCGGCTGTTGATCAGAATGGGAATGGTGATGGAGTTTTTAATGTTAAAAATTATGGAGCAAAAGCTAATGGAAAGACCGATGATGCACAGGTGAATCATAAACTTCAATCTTTTAATTTCGGAAAGAAAAAAAAAATTAAACATTTGATTTTCCACGTGGCAGGCATTCATGACGACGTGGATTGCAGCATGCCGGAACACGTCCGGTCCGGCGACGTTTTTAATCCCAGAAGGCACATTTCTGGTGGGTCCGTTGGTTTTCGCCGGTCCGTGCCAAAGCAGGCCGATCACCGTCGAAATTCAGGGAACTGTGAAGGCCACAACCGATATTACTCAATATTCTACAACTGAATGGATCTCCATCGAAGACATAATCGGCTTCATACTCACCGGCTCCGGCGTCTTTGACGGCCAAGGCCCCGCCGCGTGGCCCTACAATGACTGCAAGACCAACAACAAGTGCCAGGCTCTTCCAAACGTAACTATAATTATGCATAATTCAATCACTTCTTATTTTAATAATAAATTAATTGTATTTAATTAATTAATTAATTTATTTATTTATTTTTGTGTAGTCGATTAAATTCTCGAAAGTGAACCATTCAATTGTTGATGGGCTGACTTCAATTAACAGCAAGGGCTTTCACACGACGGTGTTCAGATGCTACAATTTCACCGCAACCAACATGAACATTATGGCTCCGGGAAACAGCCCCAATACCGATGGAATGCACCTTAGCACCTCAACATTGATCAGCATCTCTAACAGCGTCATTGGCACCGGTGACGATTGTGTCTCTATTGGCCATAGTTGTGAGAAAGTCACCGTCACCAATATCACTTGTGGCCCTGGACATGGCATCAGTGTCGGTAGCTTGGGCAAGTATAAAACAGAGAGGAGTGTGTCGGACATTTTGGTGCAAAATTGCACCCTTTTCAACACCACCAATGGTGTCAGAATCAAGACATGGGCGGGCATGGTGACGGGGTCGGCCACGAGAATAACCTTCGACAACATTGTGATGGATAAAGTTAAAAACCCCATAATCATTGATCAAACCTACGGCACCAAGAAGAACAAGGTAACCACAACAAAAATGTTCTCTCCATGGTTTTGGTCTGAACTTCTTATTTTTTATTTATAAATCCAAGATCATTCTCTAAATTGGGGAATTTAAGAACTACAACTAATCTATGTAGGCTTCGAAATGGAAGATCAGCGACATTCACTTCAAGAACATTCGCGGGACGTCGACGACGAACGTGGCAGTGTTGTTGGAGTGCAGCGAGTTGTTTCCATGCGAGGGGGTGGAGCTTAGGGACATAAACTTGTCTTACGGTGGGGCCAGCTTGAGGAATACGACCACTGTTTCTTCATGTTTAAATGCAAAGATCACAACTTCTGGCGTGCAGAACCCGCCGGCTTGTGCTGTATAACATTAGTGTTCTTTTTTTACGTTGGATCCTTCGACCTTGGTGTCGTGTTTGGTTAGTGTTGACGGCCAAGCTTTCTTCATATAGTATTCCATTGTAAAATTGATTAAATTTAATCAATTTATAAAATCTCTCCTGAGATTATTAGTTTAATTTTACCTATATTTGAACTTGAATGCCACTGCGATTCGAATGAATGAAAAAAAATCGATTTATGCCCCGTAATTCTTCCTCAACCAAGCTTCGGCAAAATAGCAAAGCAATTAGTAGAATAGTAAAAATGTGTTCCTCGTCATTAATACGTTTGTTCGTGGTAATTGTGACCTCTCGGGAGAATCGATGGTGGCATCAAAGATGCACTTACTAGTACTAGTACATCTAAGAATTCTTAGAGAATTCCTAATTAGCTAATTGGAAATAGACCCAGACGGTGGGACAAAGGATTACCCCGACCTACACCGAGGTATTGACGATGATTCTCAAATATCGCAGAACAGAATTTGATAAAGATAGAATGCAATAGAATTGATTGATGGGAGAAAGCCATAGGTGCCATATGTGAATTACGGATTCGAAAGAATACCGTATTGGGTCTAGTTGATTACGCCCAATTTTTGTAATGGAATAGAGTACTATACGTTTCCGGGAAGCACATACACAAAGGGAATTTGGACGATACAAAAAAAATTGTACATACTAAACTATGATTTAATTTTTTGTCTTAGCAAAATATATACGTTCAGGCTTCGATTTTGTGTAATCTCAATTTGAATTTGGGGAACGGAACGGGTTACCTAATCTTGAAAGTAGTATTCACCTTGAAACAACAATGCCAAGAAAATACTAAGTAGTGACTTTCTTTAAGTCTTAGTCATCTTATTCTCACTCTCATAATATGGTTTCGATTTATTCATGTACCTCTTTTTTACTCAAATGTCACATCATCGATGATTGAAGCTATGATCAAATGCGCCTGTGACACCGTCAAAAGTGGCACCCACGAAGCAAACACTAAGAACAGGACGTGAAAGAGCTTAAAACCTCTCGCCATTGCTACGATTATCTTACTACGACACCCAAATCATGTATGGTTCCGAAGATTGATGGCTTGGTTATTTTTTTGCGTTTTGTTATGAGTTATTTTGAGACATAAATAATGATCAATCTCGATTGCATTATGAAATTGCATCAAGAAGTACAAATGAAGAATTGAGCTACATCTTACAAAACTATGCACAAGCTGGTGGGTTCTGTTTTCCTGTGGCCTTAAATTTGGCATTCAAACATGAATTCCCGACCAACGCCTTTTTCCGATCCGACCCAATAAAGGCCAAATCGATATCTTCCAATGTGATGCCATCGCACGGGACCGCTGAGCTGCACTGTAATGAAACGGGGACGACGGATATAGTTGTGCCCTGAATGTTCTTGTAAGAAACGTCGCTGATCTTCACCTTTGATGGCTGCATGAGAAGCATAAACGATATTATCACGGTCATGATCGTTATCGTTATCGAACCTTAGTTACTTATTACCTTTTTGTTCTTCTTCGAACCGTAAAATTGATCTATAATGATTGGATTTTTGACTGAATCTAAGACAATGTCTTGGAAATGGATTCCGGTAGCTTGGCTTGGAGGAGAATCTGCCCATGTCTTGATCCTTACTCCAAATGTGGTGTTCTTCAGTGTGCAATTTGATACAAAAATTCCACTTACATCCTTCTCATCTTTATATTTTCCTAGACTTCCCACGCTGAAAAATCGAATTTAAATCAACATCCTTATCACAAATTTGTAAACGAAATTTAGGGTTTAGGGTTTTTTTTAGAGAAGTCATTTCAAATAGACACTTCAACTTCAAACCGACAGCACGAGCCAAAACGCTCATATATTATATACTTGATATCATGTCCAAGGCGTCCCATGATGTTGCCAACCGTGATATTGATTTAAGATTTAGGGTTTTTTTGGAAACTCTCAAAAGTCATTTCAAACATACCCTTAATCTTCTAAAAGGAGCCAAGACGCTCACATATCATATACCTGATGCCATGTCTTAGGCCACATGGGATGTCGGCAACGGTGATATTGATATTGTTATCACAAACTTGCAAACTAAATTTAGGGTTTACGGATTTTTAGGAAACTCGAATAGTCATTTCAAATAGACCCTTAAACTTCTAAAATGAGCCAAAACGCTCATATATCATATACCTGATGCCATGTCCTGGGCCACACAGGCTGTTGGCAACGGTGATATTGATATTGATATTGTTATCACAAATTTAGGGTTCAGAAATTTTTAGGAAACTCGAAAAAGTCATTTCAAATCGACCCTTAAACTTCTAAAATGAGCCAAAACGCTCATATAGGATGTTGGCAAATGATATTGATATTGTTATCACAAACTTGTAAACTAAATTTAGAGTTTAGGGCTTTCTAGAAAGTCATTTCAATCGGACCTTTAAAACTTCTAGAACTTCAAACCTACTACACAAGTCAAAACCCTCATATTATATACCTGATGCCATGTCCTGGGCCACACTTGATGTTGGAAACGGTGACATTGCCAGAGCCATGGCCAATTGAAACACAGTCATCTCCGGTGCCTATGATGGAACTTGTAATGGAACTGATGTGAATTCCATCCGTGTTAGGACTATGATCTGGAGCTATTATGTTCAGATTATTAACTCTAAGATGGTGGCTTAAAACCAAGAATACGTGGAAGCCTTTGCTGTTGAGCGAAGAAATCCCTTCCATCAATCCATTGGTCACCTTGTTGAACTTTAATGACTGCATCAAATTCATAATAATTAAACCATTTTAAACGAGGTAATTGATCTATTAAACATAAAATTAAATGCTTACGGCGGGAGGCATAATGCAACTAGGGTTGTCGCGACAATCATTATACATCCATGTTTCTTGACCTTGACCATCAAAGGTTCCATTACCAATGAGATTCAAACCAGTGATGGATTCAAATAGAATCCATACTGGAGATGAATATTCAGTAATATCAGTGGTTGCCAAGACAGTGCCTTGAATTTCAACGGTCATTGGTGCATCGCATGGCCCGGCATACACCAACGGCCCCGTTAGAAACTTCCCTGGTGGGAAAACAACCTTCGCCGGACCGCCCGAATGGCATGCTTCTACCCACGCCTTCATGAATGCCTGCATGTTTCAATGTCATCCGTTTCTTTAATGTTTGTATAAATATTGTTAAACGTGGAGTTAAATTTAAATGGTACGAAGCTCTGGTTAGGAACTTTCATGGTATGATATTGTTTGGTTTGAGCATGAACTTTCATGACTTGATTTGAATTTTCTTAGAATGACTCGTACCAATGGAGATGTATTCATTACTTATAAAGTCATGATCATTCTTTAAATTAGCTAACGTGGGACTCACTTCCAACAACTCTCAACACCTCTCACCTGTGTGTTGATTTTCTTGCCATCAGGCTTGGCACCATAGGTTGTAATATCGAAAACCTTGGTGCCTGGGGTGGCGGGGGTGCTTGCGGTGCTTGGGGTGGCGGGGGCGCTGGGGGTGCCTTGGCTTGGGGCTGTGGGGGTGCTGGAGGTGCCTGGGCTTGGGGCTGTGCAAAATTTATATTGGTCTGCAAAGCCATGAATCTAAACCCCTCACCCCAATATTTGCCTACAACTTTTCCCCGCCGCTATCTATTTTTAGTAAGCTTTGAATTTGTGACATTAATGTGTAACACAGGAAGTTTTGTATTTGAAACTTCACTCTAAGAGACAGACATGTAAGTCCATGCACAACATGACACAGAACAAAACAAGCTTGTAGGAGAGAATTAGCTGTGTCCCCACACACTCAACAGCCTATGGCTACTCAACATTTGGGAGCTATTCAATTTGGGTACCCACAAAACAATAATAAAAGCAACTAAAAGCACCAATTTGTAACTTCATACCTAAAATTGATATCATTTTTTGTCTGCCTATGTTTGTACTTTGGCTATCATCAAATTTAATCCAATATCATGTTTATAAACAATAGGGTTATTCTCTATTTTAGTAAACAACGAATAAAAAGAAAGTATTATTTTCGTGCATAAGTCAGTATCATTTAAAAACATTAAAGTTTTATTCATGAAACAAAATTCACTTAAAGCGTTGCAAGCCAATTCACAAATCATGATTAAACTATAAAGATCCAATCTTGAACTAAATGTGCCTATAATCAATGGTGGCATATGACTATAATATTTTATTAAAATAAAGTGAGGAGAATGTTATGTTCTTTTCAATCTCTACTTCTAAGTTGTTCTCTTTATGAATTTCTTTCGGGTAATAAAAAAATCGAACATACCCAATTGAAATGATCAAACAATCAAAATTAACACTGATGTTTTTCATCTAATAAAAACCAAATAAACGATGGATCGTTTACGATTGTAGAAGCTATATTCATAAGCGTTTTTCATCTAATAAAAACCAAACATACCCACCATCCGAGACACTTCGCCCCCGCAAAACATTTCCTTAAAAACTTACATAATTTGACTCAAAAAAAGGAAAAAAAAAAAAAAAGCATTGAAATCTACCAATCCAAGTCAATAATAATGTAGGGGCTCGAGCCTTTCCCTTTAGGCCATGTGCCCTCACGTTTTTTCTTTAAAAATTAAAACTTTTTTTAAAAAAAGGCCCAACGGGGTAACCCTCCATTTAGAGGGAAAGTGTCCTCTCCCCATCCCTAGAGCTGGCCGAAGGAGTGAGCCAGGTAAGCAAGTGACCCTACAAGGGGTGCATTGGTATACGTGGCAGGCTCGGACTGCTCGTAATCCGACCTTTGATCTGGGAACCTGTCGTTCTGATCGGGCCCACCCACCACTGCACCAATCAGCAGGTTTGGATTGGGTGCTGCAGAGTTCATCACACTGAACCCTGCTGAGCATTGGATCTTGGCCGGATGAGCTTCAATGGACGGCAGCGATGATCCCCGGTGATGGATCCTTTTAGGGTACCTTCCCCCATAACCCACCATGTAGGACATCTTTAAAGGGTTGTCCCCAAGAAGATAGTCCACCTATACGCCACCAAAAGTGGATTTTTTTTTATCAGTACCCACAAAATCAAAACTAGTTCTGCTTTGGATTCCGGAATGTACCTGTTTTTTGGCGATGGAGCGGAGGGTTTTGGGGGTGATGGTGGCGCCGCCGCAGTTCGCCACCATGTGGGCGGAGGTCAAGTATTTGGCGTATGTTAATAGCAGGAATGAAGTGGATGTTACATACTGCATGTTACTGTCGCTCATTTTGAACAGCAACCCTCCTTCACAAACCAAAAAGAAAGATAGTTTCGTTAGCAAACACGTCCCTCCGTCCCTTTGAGTATAAGCTGTCGTGGCTTAGTACGAACCTGGAGTGTATTTGGTCGAGGAGAAAGAAGCTCCAGGAATCAGGGAGCATATGAAATTATCGGCATGGCCCTTGTAATCATGAAGAGACTTCATCTTTTGCACCAAAAACGCCTGTGAATTCATCAAACCAAACACTTTTTTTTCAAGGACAATAAGTTGGGAAAGTGAGTTTAAGCGAACAATATCATACTATTATCGACCTTTGAGAGAAGAATTCTGGCACCGACGTGCTTGTTATCCCAACCGAACGTGTTGTCGAACTCACCAGCGCCGAGGGTCTGTCCATTAACTTGAATGTAGTTGAGGTATTTGGGGTTTTTGGTGGCTCTCTGAAGCCAAGCAGCACCCCACAGAAGCTCATCCTGCAACAAATTTGCTTTAAAAACTCTGTTTTTTCCTCATAAAAATGGAAGCTTTAGTGTTCTTGAGCTTTGTTACCTGATATCCAGAGTAAGAGCAGTAAAATGGGCATACATATTTCTTCAAGCCAGTGCTGTAAGACCCTCTATACTTATCAGCAAACTCAAAAACCTGCAGAAAACCCAAAACAAAATAATGGAGCTTAGTCAAAATGCTCTGTTTTACTCTGTTTTGCTCTGTTTCTCCAAGGTAGGTTCTTTTTACGTACCCTCATGGCTCTTCTGACAAGAATCTTTGAGTAAATAGGATCACTTCGACGGAAAACCAGTGATGCGGCGGCGAGTGCAGCGGCGGTCTCGGCGGCGACCTCTGTTCCTGGGTTGTTCTTATCCACCTTAAAGACACTCCGGGGAGTGTCCATGTCCTCAGGCCTCTCCCAACAGGCATGATCCTTGTTAGCATCACCAACCTGAACGTAAATAGTGTCGGGATGAACGGTGGCCTTGAGGAGATAATCAGTAGCCCAACGAACGGCTTGTTTAGCATTCTGAAGCTCCCCCTTCATCAACCCACCAAATTCAAGAACACTCCACGAAAGCATGGTGGTAGTGAAAGCCATAGGAAACCCAAACTTCACATTGTCGCCGGCGTCGTAGTAGCCACCGACCAAATCAACCTACATTACCACAACCCCACTTCATAAATAAACATTTCAAATAGAAACAAAGTTAAATGGGTGTGTTTGAGTTAAGTACCTTCATGGCGGCCCCGTCGGAGAGGCCAGAGTTCCGGCGCCACGTCATCCTCTGGTTGGAGGGAAGCCTGCCGGACCTTTGGCCTTCAAAGAAGAGGATGGATTTGGTAAGGGCGTCTCTATAGTTATGATGGGCAGTACGGGAATGGCGGTGGAAAGGGTGGGCATTGTTGCAGGGGAAGAAGCAGAGGAGGGTGAGGAAAAACAGAGGAGTGAGAGCGGCCATTGATGGAAGGTCTGAGGGAAAGGCTGTTGAGCAGAGCTTTGTGTGAAGGTGATGAGTATATTTATAAAGGAAAAGGGAAAGACAATTAATTCATATTATTTTTTAAAAAAAAAATTAAAAAAAAAAATATGATTTTTGAGTGTTGAAGTGGGTATGTTGCGGGGAAGTTTGTTCGTGTGGAGATGGGAAGTTCCCTTTGCCCCAAAAATTGGAATCACAGGGGGCATTTATGAGCCTCTGACCACCCAACCAAGACTTGTGACATTCTATTCCACATGTATCTGTCAACCACACTACTAATCCATATCTGGGTTTTGTATGTAATAGTCCAAATCCTAAAACCATCACTAATCGATACTAATCGATACTGTTCGCTTTGATCCGTTTCGTATCGTCACCAATCTTATGATTTTAAACTGCATCTATTAGAGAAGTTTTCACTCTTATAAGGAATGTTTAGGGTTTAAGGTTTAGGGTTTAAAATTTAGGGTTTAAAGTTTAGGGTTTAGGGTTTAGGGTTTAGGGTTTAGATTTAGGATTTAGGGTTTAGAGTTTAGGGTTTCGTTGCTCTCTCTGATCATTGTGGGATCTCACATAGCACCTGGTATTCTCCTACATCTCATGCAACAAAGTGTACCTTTTTTTTCAGTAGCTCGATCATATAAACTCTTAAATTAAGCGTGTTTTTTTTGCTAGGAACAATCGTCAATTAACCTTAAATTTAAATTTAACAATTGAAAATAAATAAATGAAAATGGAATAGACCCATTTGTTAGGAAGAAGTGTTTAATTAATTTAGGTCTGAAAAAGCTGTTGATAGCAACCTGGCATGGGAGAGCAGCAGTCAACAAAGAATCATAAAAAGCAGTGGAAAAATAATTATTATTTTCTTTTTCTTTTTTATTTTTTAACTTTAATCATTGGACTATTCTTTCTTTCTTTTATTTATTTATTTATTTATTTATTTTCACCATATTTTTAACCCTTCCTTTTATTTATTATTATTTATTAATATAATAATTCACTTTTTTTTTTCTTGTTTGACTAACTCATACCCTTCCTCAAATTAAGGCTTTAATTTTCATTAAATCATCTAATTAATATCATTAATTAGTTGATTTTTGTAAAAAGATTGAGAATATTTGTTCATAATAACTCGTTAAATATATAATCTTAGATTAACAACTTTTAACTTCTTCCAACAACGTCAAACCATTTTAGTCACTACAAAAACAGAAAGCATCGAAACATTGCACCTTCAAGGGATAACGGTCAAGCCAAGCCGGAGAAGAAAGGAATTTCGGTCGAGTTCAGCCACTCACTACCTTGTATAAACGCCTCCACCGTAAACTGACTCGCTTCCGTTGAGTTAGTAATGACCCGATAACCTGGCCAAGTGACTCGTCCAGTTGTATTAGAACCAGGCCCACGATTCAAATACTCCCCATAATACAAAGTATCTAATGCGAATGTCCCACTCCACTCAAGCCATCCGACTGGCTCAACCAACTGCCCAATAAATGACTTGAGAAAAACCGTCCTCGAGTAGAGCTTCCAGGGTCGACCTAAGTAAGTTCTGAAAGAGGGAAGAACTGGGATCAAATCAGAGGCGGCTTCAACCTTGCAATTGAGGATTGAGATTCCGGTATTTTGGTTAGGATCCTCACGACCTTGAGCTGTGAATATGTTGCGTTGGTTTGAGTTGGGTTTTCGAGCGTAGAGATTGCAGTTTTGGAAGACGACTGCAGCGTTACCGAAGATGAAGTCGACGGTGCCATAGACGTCGCATTCGCGGTAGAATTGACGGAGAGAATGGACGTAGAGAGTGTCTTGATAGCCGATGAAGCTGCATTGGTAAAATGCTGAGAAGTCGGAGTTGCTTCGGAAGGCTACGGCTTGGTGCTTGCTTGGACCAGCAAAGTTTTCGAATGTTATGCCTTTCGCTATGAACCCATTGCCGACCGCGGCTGAACATAGTAACTAACATATGTTATTATTCTCGAAAAAAAAATAAAAAATTATAAGACCAAATAAAAAAGTAGATTTAAAAAACATTTATAAATTTATAGAATAAATTTAAAAATTGATTGAAAAAGGCAACTGCCCTTTTTTCCGGAGATTGGCAATCTTATCCAACCCACATGCGGTTCGCCCATATTAGCGGCTTTTGGGCCATACTGGGCCCACTGGGCCCACTGTACTCGCCTTCCCCTACCCTTCTGCCACTTTCAAAATAATTAATAAAAAACATCCTTAAATTTTCAAAAAATTCAATAATAATTTTAAATGTTTTAAAAATTATCAAACTATCAATAATATTTCAAAAATATTTTTGAATTAATTTTTTTTTATTAATACCTTTTAATTTTTATTTTTATTTGAAAACACCTATAACCTTAACCCTTAATTTTTATAAATAAAAAAATTCAAAAAAATTTATCGTCAATATATAAATCAAAACCATCTATTATCTAGAGTTACTTTTAAAAGTTTATTAATATTTTTAAATGGATACTACAATTATTATTTTTAAAATATTTAATGACATTTAAAAAAGTTTAAAAATTATATTAATGAAATTTTGAAAGTTTGACAGGAATTTCTCAAAATTAAAAGATATTTTTTAAATAAAATATTAACAATTTCAGCCACAAAAAAACAAGAGTGTTTTTAAATTTTTAATTTTTTTTTTTAAATTTTAAAATATTATTAAATTTTTAAAATTTAATTTTTTTTATTTATTTATTAGTTTAGTCTATTTTATATTCAACCATTATCTACTGATTTCCCTTTTCTATTTTAAATTTTTATTTTCTTTTTTAAGTTTCAATTCTATACCTATTTATTTTCTAAAATTAAAAAAAAAAACACATTAAATTAAGAAACGTTTTCTAATTTTAAAATATTAGAACAGATCCAAAATTATGATTAATAAATAAATAAATTATTTCAGAGGCAAGATCTGATGATCGTCAGGTGGTCTCATCATTTTAATGAAAGTAATTAATTATTAATTTATTAAAAAAAAAAAGAGTGAAACGGAAACTAACCGACGGTGGCTGATCGGAAGGTAGTCCAGCCGTCAACGACATTCCGGTTGGCCTTTATCAGCGTCTTGCCGATCCCGTCGCCGACGAACACCAAGTTTGTCTTTTTCCGTTCTATTTCCACATTCTCAAAATAGGCCCCTGCTTTTATGTATATTACAAACCTGGTCGTGCTCGAATTTGGAGCGGCGGCGACAGCCTCGCCGACAGTGGTGAAATTCCCGGAGCCATCCTTCGCCACCACCAAATTGAACTTTGTTTCATTCACCGCCGCCTGCAACAATCTCCGATCCTTAACGGAAACCCACATCGGAAACCCACCTCTCACCGCCCCATACTCCGGCAACACCTCTTCCGCCGTGGCAGCCCGTTTAACTCCAGGGATTTTCTTCAGCATAGCCAAATCAATACTCAAATGCTGTTCGATTTTCCCCAAATACAGCTCCACCCGTTTCCTCACAGTCCCGGAACTATTATAGAACCCATCAAGACAAGTCCGGTGGTTAGTCATGGCGGCGCTGACCAACGTCAACAGATCGTGGGAGTGGCGGGCGGCGGACTGCGACGGTGATAGATCGTAAATCGAAGTTTGGAGTTCGGCAATGCTGCCATCGAGAAGCTCAAGGCAGTCATCGAGGGCGCGGCGGTCAGTGGGACTCAGACCTCCGTAGAAGAGAGTCTTGAGCTTGGAGCAATTGGCGTAGGCACCGTGAACCTCGTCGTTGGTGAAGTTGAGGGCGGAGCCGGCGAGCTTTTCCGGCGAGAGGGAGGCGAGTTGGGGAAAAGAGGAGAGCTTTGAGAAACAGAGATTTGGAAACAGAGTGCCATTGCAAAGGGATCGAGCGGTTTGGTGGGTTTGGGGATTTGAAGAAATGGGTTTGAAGGAGCAAAGGATAAGAACGGAAAAGAAGGTGAAAATGGCGGAAATGGAGGCGGTGGGATTTGAAGAGCTTTGAGCTCTGTTTCTGAGGCCGTACATGTCTGAAACAGAGAGAGGAGGGAAGAAGATGAAGGGGAGATTTATGTGGCTGTCAAGAAGGAAGATGAAGAGTAGATTTATAATATTTCTTACTTTTTAAAATAATAATTTATACTTCCAAAATTTTTGGAACCATTCCCAAAATATTTATAATTTTATTAATTAAATCTAGTTTAATCAATATTGAACCGTTTAAAATTTTAATCGATAGAATTATAAGTTTTGTGTCATATTTTTTTTAAACTAAATTGATATAGTTACCATAGTTTCAGAAATTGGCATGGTTAGTTGCCTCCTGATCCATGACAGACAGCTTGTCTTTAGCTTAGCTGCCTTATCTTATTTCACCCTTTCAGACTACCTTTTATTATCTCAGGGCTTATACAGACGTGCTTTGCTTCATTGATCTATCTAATCTAAAGATGTAGTTGATATGCGATCTCTCTGTTTTCACTGTTTCTCTTTACCCTTCTCTATCAACGCATCTAAATCTGTGTTGGAGGGAATGTGGGGCGATGGAGTTTTTGTATGAGCATTAATGGTTATCTCATCGCGACATCTCTGACATTTGGCCAAAAATTATATATAATCTTAAGGGTATTTCTTACGACGGTTCGTTAGGTTAGAATCTTCGTCCCAAAAATTAAAATTAATAATTTTGAGTTGGATCCCATCCAATGTGGACCAATGTGGAGAAGGGAAGACAAAAGCATCAACAAATTATTAAAATTAAGCCTTTTTCTTTCTTTCTTTTGCATCTATGGTTCTTTTTTGGCCACTTTTCTTGATCTGTTACTATCAAAATTATCTTTTATTTTAAAAAAAATAATAAATAGTTCTAATTTGTTGGTTTTTAAATTACCCATTTCATCTCTATAATTTTAATATTAGTCTAATTTTTTAAAAATAATTTAGATTTAATTTTCTCGGATGAAAAAAATTAATTAAAAAAAGTACGTAAAAGATATAATTTTTGAAGATTAAACTTTTGATCTGAACGTTATAATGATATATTTGTTCGATTAAAATATTCAAGGTACTGACTTGCTCGTTTAAAGGTTTTTTTTTTTTAAGATAAAAGTTTAAAATTTTGAGTTATTTATATTAATTTAATATTTTAAAAAATTAAGAGAAATTTTTGTTTTAAAAAGGAATCTTAGAGGGAAAATGGTGACTTTTGCAAATAGAGACAAGCTAGGGAACACCGACAAATTAGCAGAAATCTTAGGGACTGAGAAGAAAAAGAAAAAAAAAATAATAATTAAAAAAAGTAAATAATTAGGGTTAGTTTAAATTATTATGGCCTTTTTGGGTTGATTGACACGTGGGTGGGGGAATCACATGACATCTCAATTTAGCTTCATTTACAAGCAACAGAATCAATCTTAACCCCACAAATACATTCATTTTCTTATCATATAATATGTAATTTTGTAACGTTTGATTATAATTTAGGAAACTATATAATTCACATGAAATTATTAACATTTCATTTTTAGTAAACTAGTATTTTTCCATATCATAGTACGCGACAATCAACTTGCATTAAATAAAGTAGGCTATCGACTAATGAAGTAGGTTACCGGAATTATCGTAATTATTTTATTTTATTTATTTTTAGTTAATAAAAGAAATTAAATTTTTATAGAGTTACAAATTAGGTGGCTCAACAGTAAGGCCATAATTTCTTCATTATTGTGTCTTCAAACCATTTTTGGCCCATACGCCCTTAACTTGAATCACATGTCATGTCCTCTTTTATTTTAGAGATTTGGTTGTGACATTCATCGTGTATTTATATCATTAAATTTGATGATACAATCTTACGTTGGTCACACAGTAAAAATATATATTTGTATGGTAAAATATTATAATTTTAATTTTTTTAATTTTTTTTTTATATATATATTCTCTGTATATATAGAAGCCTTCTTGCTCTTCATAATACNCAAATAGCTCTAAGATGAAAAAGAAAAGAAAGGCCTTCCTTTAGGCCCTAAATTCTCATATGGGCCTATAATTCATTGTTATTAATGTGATTGAAATGTCACATTTATTAAATTAATAAGTGATAATTTTGACCTAAATTGTCACAAGAGAATATAGGATAAAATAAGCATTAACATAAATTAATTAAAAAATTATTGATTATAGATTTAGTCTATATAATTTGGATAAATTTGTTTCAAAAATTAGAATTTAGATTATAAAAATTATTTATTACAAATCGATTTTGCAAAGTTAGAGGTCCTTCTAATATCCTTGCAAAAAAAAAAAAAAAAAAAAAAAAAAAAAAAAAAAAAAAAAANTGATTCCAATGAAGAGTAGGTTAGAAGATAAATAACTGTTAGATCGATCTTGGAATCTATGATGGTCACTCTTAGATATAAAGACGACTCAGTCCATAATTAGTTTGATCATAACTAATACAATGAATCGAATTTAAACATCAAACTTAGAGTAAGGTTTAAAAACATAACACCAAAAAAGTTTCAAAATTGAATATTACATCCCATTAAATAGACAAAAAAAGATAACAGAGTTCAACTATAAACTACCAATAAAATCTATTAAATACAAATAGAAAAAAATAAAAGAAAGACATAAATAAGTTCAACTACAAACAGAAGCAAAAAGCTTTCAAACCAATTCTGAATGTCGAGTGATATTTTGGATAACTCTATTCTTTTATTGATTTGATACTTAAATCTTATTTGTAATTGTTCCGTTCAATCGAGTCCATGTAAATGATCAGTGGTTGGATTCGTATCAATTTTTTTTTTTTTTTATTTCTTCTATTAAAATCAAAAGATGAAAGATGAAAATAAAAATTTAAAATGTAAATATAAAAGAAAGAAATATGATTGAAGTCACCAGTGAGGAATCCTTGGGCCGTCGGCGGCAGTGGCGGTGGCGGTGGGGCCGCCGGTGGTTTATGTACAGGACTGTACAGTCAACACTGAAAGAGAAGACCGCAGACAGGCTGTGATTCTCAAACCAAAACACTTCAATTTCAAATCATAACCCAATTAACAAGTTAGATTTTTTTTGACTTTGTTTGGCTTATATGTTATATTTCCAAACACTTATTTGTCTAACTTTTCTCCTTCATAATTGAACTCGAGAGAGATTGAAAGAGAGCGACCGACCCAGATTAAGATATTTATAGCGAAACCTTTGTTCAGTATTAATGTGATTGACGATGTTATGAAAATGATGTTCAAATTATCACAACATGTTGTAATTCACGTCGATGAAAGCATAATCTTGCTTCTAAAATGCTTTGAATCTCAAACAAGTGTTATTGTCTTGAGATATTCGATCAACAAGATAATCCGAATCTTAAATTGTATCGTACATGATGACAACTCAACGTAGCTCGGTAGAGTCCTCCTATGATCCCACCTCCTCGACTCGACACAATCTAAATACTTTTCGATCGGCAACAAACATTAAATTTAATTTGTCGGTTGAATTACATTTTGAAATAAAAATAAATGAGACATTTATAATAAACTTAGCCTCCTAATTTGACCATGGATAATTGAAGCATCACGTCCCTTTGTCTTTATGATTTAAAATGATGTGGGCTCCATGATTATAATATAATATTTACTCAAAATATCTTAAACTTCATAATTATAATTATAAAATATTAATTAATATTAACCTATTGTTGTTATTTATTAAAATTTCACCTTCTTAAAAAATTAATTGAATTTATTAGTACTGTTTGACTTTCTCAAAAAATAATTTTAAAAAATGCAAATAATAATAAATAGACGCGGTTTTGAATATTCCAAGTCAACCCTGTGTTATTTTTCAAAAATAATTTCGTACTATTTGATTTATTTTTATATCCATAATTATTATTTTTATAAACTAATAATAAGGATTAAGCCTTAATTAATATATTTTAAATAAAATTAAACTAATAATTTAGTAAGAAAAATTTAAACCTAATTATGAATTATGTAACTACACGTGGTTGGTCCCACGTAAATGAAGTTACGTATGTTTTACTTAATATCTACAATGACTATGTTTTATAAGAAGATGCTAGATGTGACATTTTTTTTAATTTTATAAAGAATGTATCGATATTTTCATAAATATAATATATAATATAAATAATAAGTAGTTTGACTAAATAATTAATTTAATTATAAACTCGACTAAAGTAAGAATAATGTCACATTTGATTTTATTAATTAAAAAATATAGAATATTGCTGTTAGTGGTTTTTTGTATTACTTATAAAAAATATTATTAAAAAATTAATTATTTTACCGTCTATCAATATTTTATAGATTATTTTTAAATTTTTTAATGTTACTATCAAAAGTTTATATTTATTTTTAAAACGATAGCAATTATAAAGAAAATTTTTATTTTTTTAAAACTAGTTAAAAGGTATTTTTTATTTTTTTTAATTAAAAAAGGGAATTATAAATGGAGCATAAACTAAATTGCTTTTCTTAAAATAATTATTAAAAAGAATAAGAAAAAGAAAAGAAAAAAAAAAACAAAAAACAAAACATCTGCATGCCAGCTTGCAAATCTTGTCACTTTTCAACGTAACCAAACACTCTCCCTTCCTCTTTTGTCCATTCTATCAACGCGCTTTGCTGTTCTTCCATTTGGCACCATTTCATTTTTCTTCTATTTGTTAGATGAATACGACTCACTGCAATGATATGATATTATTTATTCGAATTTTCATCATTCAACACTATGCTCGTAGGTTGATTTTTCTATGCATCCCGATCAAGGTCTCACAAACGTGCATTTCCCTTATGTATCCATACAAGATACTACCTGACCTACCGACAAGATTGGTGAGACTTGGAAAGGCAACCCGATTGGGAGTCTGAGGATCCATAGTACCACACTCTTTTCATGCTCGTAGGTTGACTTCCCTAGCATCTGGACTAAGGTCTCACAAACGTGCATTTCTTTTATGCATTCAGCCACTTCACTGATGTGAATAGTATAGTCATTTCAAGGCATAATACGACCTATAGGCAAGACCGACGAGATTTGGGAAGGCAATCTAATTGGGAATTATATGGTGTATAGTACCTACGAGACTAAATATTCATCCTTTTAGAAATCGGGAAGGAATCTTTTGTAAAGACCGAACACATTGAAAATTCGATCCAATGCTTCCTCGTCCTATAAATGCATACAAACCCCATTACTCCATTCCCAACACAAATCTCAAAACCCTCTTCTTTCACCAATGGCGGCTGCCCCACCCACCACCGCCGCATTCTACTCTCTCCTCCTCATCTCCCTCTACATCACCGCCGCTGGAATCTCCACCTCCGCCGCTCCCACCGGTTCGGAGTGCAGCTCGGCCCCAGATCCCTCCTACTGCAAATCGGCCCTCCCAAACCAAACCGGCAATGTGTACTCGTACGGACGGTCGTCCGTCAGAAAGTCGCTGTCGTCGTCGCAGAAGTTCCTCCGGCTAGTGCAGAAGTATCTCCGGTCCCGGTCGTCGCTGACAGTGGCGGCAGTTAGGGCGCTGGAGGACTGCCAGCTGCTGGCGGGACTGAACATAGATTACCTGACGACGTCGTTCCGGACGGTGAACTCGACGAGCTGGACGCTGCCGGAGATGAAGGCGGAGGACGTGCAGAGCCTGTTGAGTGCAATATTGACGAACCAACAGACATGTTTGGATGGGCTTCAGGCGACGGCGGGGTCTTGGTCTCTCAAAAATGGCCTTTCCCTCCCACTTGCCGCTGACACCAAGCTCTACTCTATGTCCTTAGCCTTTTTCACCAAAGGTTTGCGTTTATTTTATTAATATCCTATTATTATTATTATTATTATTATTATTATTATTATTATTATTGAAAATTATTAGCTATTTTAGAGAATGATCATGAGTTTATAACTAAAAAAATACATTTTCATCGACACGAAACATTTTAGATAAGCCTAAACAAAGTCACGAGAGCTTATGTTCAAAGTGGACAATATCATACTTACCATTATGGAGAGTCGTGATTCCTAACATGGTATCAAAGTCATGTCCTTAACTTAGCCATGTCAATAGAATTTTTGTTCAAGAACTACAGAGGAGTCGAGCCTCAATTCTGTTCGAAAGCTTCGTAGGTTTCAAAAGAGACTCTATAGCATACAATTATTATACCATTGTGAAGAGTCGTGATTTCTAACAATAATAATAATAATTATTATTATTTAATAGACGAGGTTGTTCGAGAGCTTCATAGGCTTCAGGAGGGACTCTATAACGTAGAATATTATATTATTGTAAGAGTCGTGATTATTATTAATTATTATTATTATGATTTAACAGGGGAGGCTGTGCGAGAGCTTGCTCGAGGAGATTCCTTAACTATTATTATTATTATTATTATTTAACATTATTGATTTTTTATTCTCCACAGGTTGGGTACCAAAGAAGAAGAAAAAACCGACATGGACTTCAGCCGGGAGACAGGGCGGGTTCAGCAACGGACGAATGTCACTCAAAATGTCCAGCAGAACCAAAGCGATTTACGAGACGGCAACTCGCCGGAATCTGCTGCAGACCGACGACGGTGGCGACGATCAGATTTCGGTTAGGGACATCGTCGTCGTCAGTCAAGACGGCAGCGGAAATTTCACAACCATTAATGAGGCGATTGCGGCGGCGCCGAACAACTCTGCTCCGACGGACGGCTATTTCTTGATCTTCGTGGATGCTGGAGTTTATGAAGAATACGTGACGATTGCGAAGAATAAGAGGTACTTGATGATGATCGGAGATGGGATTAATCAGACCGTCGTCACTGGTAATCGGAACGTCGTCGACGGCTGGACCACTTTTAATTCCGCCACATTTGGTAAGTGTTTCCACAATTTAAAATTCGTTAAATAATAAATTAATAAAGAATTTTAATAATTTAATAGGAAAGACATTTTTTAAGCAAATACAAAAATTATTAACAATTAAAGTAAAATAAAAGGTTTATCAAACCGGGTCTCATTTACCCGTTTTCGTGTCATCACCAGCGGTGGTCGGACCCGGATTCGTAGCGGTAAACATGACATTCAGAAACACCGCCGGAGCAATAAAACACCAAGCCGTGGCCGTCCGGAACAGCGCCGACTTATCAACATTCTACCTCTGCAGCTTCGAAGGCTACCAAGACACCTTATACACCCACTCCCTCCGCCAATTCTACCGTGACTGCGATATTTACGGCACCGTCGACTTCATCTTCGGCAACGCCGCCGTCGTCTTACAGAACTGCAACATCTACCCGCGTCTGCCGATGGCCAACCAGTTCAACGCCATCACTGCCCAAGGCCGGACCGACCCAAATCAGAACACCGGCACCTCAATCCACAACTGCCGGATCACGGCAGCCGATGACCTCGCAAACAATAGCGGCGCCAGAGTGAACACGTTCCTCGGGCGGCCATGGAAGGAGTACTCGAGGACGGTTTATATGCAGAGCTTTATGGATGATTTGATTAATCCGGCGGGGTGGAGGGCTTGGGATGGAGATTTTGCTTTGAACACTTTGTATTATGCGGAATTTGGGAATTTTGGGCCGGGATCTAACACGTCGGAGAGGGTTAATTGGGTGGGATTTCATTTGATTGATGATACTGATGCTGGGAATTTCACGGCGGGGAATTTTTTGATGGCGGACGATTGGGTGCCGCAGACCGGCGTTCCCTACACCAGCGGCCTCACGGAGTAGAAAAACAGGGGAAGATCTTCATTTTCCTTCTAAAATTTTTATAATTCCAAAGCCTAAGTGTATAGCTATGGAACAAACATGATTGATTCTTTTGAATATGGAAAAGATATCATAAACAAGATTATCTTATTAAAGGAACTAAAATTTGTATACTAAAATCCAAAACACCACAAAATGTTCATCTTTGATCATCAAGAGTTACAGGATAGATATCTTACATTATATGATGGCTGCCCATTTGGCATCCTTGTGTGTTCTCTGATTAATAACTGGTAACATTGCTCGAGAAGCAAAGGCGCAGCGACGATCGAGATGTATTTCTTTCAGCTTCAACGTATCCCTGCGAAAAATCCTGAAAGAGATTAGGAACTCCGAACGGATCGAGTTTAAAGACTTCTTTGGTACCGCGAACCGGAGAAGACAACTTGATCAGTTTCTCTGAAGATTGGTCTGTGTCCATGGAGATCTGCACTTCTGTGGTTTACAACGGGTGTAACTTGCTTGACTGATAAGTCATTTGGGTTAGCATTGCAGATCCCAAGTTTCACAATGAACACAGCCGTTGTCCCTTTTTCAGGGCCTTCGCTCTCCATCCAAATGTGACCTCCCATCAGATTTACAAACCTGATCCAACAGAAAGAAGATAAGGGGATGAACAGAAAGAAGTTGGCTCAGACCAATTATTTCATTTTGGAACATGACCCATATCACATAAACAGATACTTTTCGGGTCATCGTACGTTGGGTTGGATGATACCCGACAAACTGTTCGATGAAGCCGTCTATCTCATAACAGTGAAAAGTTAATAGCTACATTGTAACGGTCTCATCAAATAACTTTTTGTGATATCGAGGCAATACCGTTTACAAAGGGCTAACCCGAGTCCCGCACTACTATTTGTTCGGTTAGATCGTGTTTGTGACTGAGTGAATTTGGTAAACAGATGAGGAATGTCTTGGGGAAGAACACCACATCCTGAATCTTTAACCTGCACAAGAAGAACGTGTTCATTCACTGCCTCCTGTTCTTATTTTGATATGGGATAATACCAACCTGAACTCGCAGGTAAAAGTGACCATCGGATTGCATTGGATAGAATTCAGGAGGGCGCCAATCTCTTAGAGAGTCCAGTTTTGCAACAGATGCTATGATAGAAACATGACCTTCCTTAGTAAACTTCACACCATTTCCAACGATGTTCAAGATGATTTGCATAAGTCGCTTCTCGTCACCAACGGCACAGATGGGAAGATCTGATGCCAGAATCAACGCCATGGACAGCTTCTTAACCGAAGCGATGGGCTTTATCAGATCCATTGCCTGCAATGAAAAGCTTGATGATGTTAGGATAATGTCAGCTGAGAAAAGTAAGCTTAGATTCTAGAATTCACCTCTTTGAAAACTGCATGGAGATTGAATGATCCCAAGTCCAATACCAAGCTGCCATCTTCAAGTCTAGAAAGATCCAAGACATCATTAATCAGAGTGGCTAGAAGATTGCTACTCTTGAGTATTGTCTCTATCATCGCTCTTTGCTCTGGAGTCAGCTCGGTCTCTAAGAGCAGGGATGATAGAGCAATTATTGCGTGCATTGGTGTCCTCATTTCATGATTCATGACAGCCAGAAAGTCGTTACGAGCGTGAATCGCGGTCTCCGCCTCTCTTCGAGCTAAATCCAAAGCCACATTTTGGTCCATGAGCTGATCACGAGCAAGCATAGACTCTTCAAGAAGTGCAGCATGAGAAAGAGCAACAGCTACCTATATGGATATCAAGATTTTCATGATTTAGCAATTCCTGATAGCTGTTAATACAAGGAAACATGAAAACAGGTAACAAAAGGCATATATACATGAACAGATAAGAATAGCCAATAAAACATGACATTCTTGATACCGCAGCTCGGAATGCAGACAACAGCTTAGAAATTCTCTATGACATTTCATATAACTAAGAGAAACTACAAATCTTTGCATTATGAACAGATAAGAACTTCATGCTTTAATTTCAATAAAAAATTAGATAAACTAGATAACCCATTTAACCGCCCAAGTCTATCGCTAGATGATATTGTCCCCTTTGGCTCATTACATATCGTTGTCAGCCTCACGGTTTTAAAACGTGTCTGTTAGGGAGATGTTTCCACATCCTTAAAAGGAATGTTCCGTTACCTTCTCCAACTGATGTGGGATCTTACAATCCACCCCCCTTGGGGGTCTAGCGTTCTTGCTGGCATAACACTTGATGTCCGACTCTGATAACATTTGTAACAGCCCAAGCCCACTGCTAGAAGATATTGTCCCCTTTGGCCCATTACATATCGTCGTCAGCCTCAAGGTTTTAGAACGCGTTTGCTAGGGAGAGATTTCTAAATCCTTATAAGGAATGTTTCATTCCCCTGCCCAACAACTCAAAGCAACTCTTCTAAAGTTCCCTCAATTGCCAACCTTTTTGGATATGAAAGCTCTTGGCTCAAATCACTGAGCTCTTACTTGACAGCAAACCCAACAATGGCATCACTTACAAAGTGTGTCCCTAAGCGTAGCATGTGTATTCGTCTTCCTCAAGCATTAAGATCCTATCTTAAAATGCAACCTAATTTGTACTATTTATTAGAACTACAGATAATCAATTACTTATATACCTTAACTAACACTAGTTGTGTAAAATATGGCAGTCAAGGAGCAGTGTAGAGGTGCAGCAGAACAAGAAATTACACAAAACCTGGTCTGCGACTACATCGACAAGCTCCAACTCATGATCCCGCCATTTCCTAACGCTATCAGTAGGAAGGATTAGAACCATAATTGCATAGCTTCTAGAAGAGCCATCAGGCCAATTGTTCATTTGGAAATTTGAAAGGTTCAAGAGAGGAACTCGCACAGCAACAACTTCTGGTGCCAAATATCTTCCTCCAGCAGGAGGTCTCATCTTAGCCAATTGACAAGTGTACGGAACGCGTATGGCTCGATTACTATTGAATACATCATTGACAACGGGAAGATTTATAGGAATATTAGCTCCCACTGGTATCTGGTAGTTCAAAGCATGTGAAAGTTGTAAACTAAGTCCATTCCGTGATGGCATCCATAGAGCACATTCCTCAAGTCCTAACGTCTTCCCCAGCTCAACGAGTGTCGTTTTTAATATGGTATCCCGATCGAGCGTGCTTCTTATTTCATGAGTTAACATTCTAACATGCCTTCCAGTTTCTTCCTGAGTGAGAATAAGACCCATCTCCCTGTCAAGTTCTTCAGCCTTGTTCTTAAGAATCAACTCTCGAGTTTTGACACTCAAAAGATCAGGAATAATATGAACAAGCATTAACGCAGTTGCGCATGAAACAATAGCACAGGCAACTTTTGCAAGAGTCATCACCACAGCAACAGCCTTCGAGTGCATGGAGAATGTCCAAAGGTTTATGAAATGTGTTGCCCCACACAGAACAATAAAAGCACCAAATTGCATAAGCACCCATCTATAAGGAAAGAATGCTGACTTCTGCACAAAATATATAAGCTCCAATGGGATGGAGAAATAAGCAAGCGCAATTAGTACATCTGATATGTACTGATATTTCACTAAAAGTTCATCAGGAGGCCATTGGGTATCAATGCAATCACAGGACTCCATCACTCAGTACATATCTGAAAGTACAGAACAATAGAAACATGTCAAATCAGAGTATTTCAACATCCAAATCAACAAAGTTCATACTCTAATGCAATTAATCCTTGAATGTTCATATGGCACCTACAGAAAACTGCATCAAAATTTGCATCTAAAAGCAGCCAAAACTCAGTGAAATCACTCTAATACCCGCAAATTCCAACTAGAATCCAGGAAGTTGATTTCATAGATATATTACACTATAGATCCATCAGCAACAATAAGGTTAAAAAAAACCTTTCACAGCATACTATTTCCTGTCCGTTCAAATCTCAGATTATGAACAGAGAAATGCCGTAGTTAACTGAATCGAGGCCTGCCTCTGCTGCTACTGTCACCAAATGAACTAAAATCGTTCCAGTTCTATCTCCCAAATTAAATGGAAATCTCTCAAAAATAAAAAACAGAAACAACTGATTTTATGATCCATTTGCAAAAGGGAATAAAAAACAATGAAATCAAGCATAAATCGAAGAACAAAAAAAGAACAAAAACTAAAGAAAGAAGAAGAGTAGGAAATGAATTGGAATACCAAGTTTAAGAAGGATGAACTTGAAGAAGGCTAAGCTTCCATGTGAAGAAGAAGAAGAAGAAGCAGAGAGTTAATGGAGAAATGCTCAGAGCTAAGAGGGAACTGAACGGCAAAAAAAAAAAAGAAAGAGGGAAAGGAAGGCGAGTGGCCTTCACGGACGAAAAGAAGATACGGACATTCGCACGTGCGGCGCCTCACCGAGAACGTATGATATTGGTTCCTTTTCCTCTCTATTGGGCATAAAAATGGGTGCTTCACACGTGTAGAAAAAAACTAATAATAATTTTAATTAAAGGTAAAAAGTGTGTAATTTTTTTTTATCCCATTTTAAAATATATTAAAGCAAATTATTTTAATCCGTTTGATTAGAATAATCAATTAAAATCTTTTTATTTAATCATTTAGATGCAATAGTGTGATTAAATATAAAATAATTATGCCATGTGTCCAAGATCTTGAATTATTTAAATAAAGCAAAAGCCCTAATTTTTATTTAAATGTAATTAGTAATTTGATTAATTGAGGACATAGATTCAAACACGTAGGAATAAAATAAGATTAAGATACCAAAATGAGGACATTATATATTAATTTCTTTTTATAATTTTGGTGATTTAATGCAATAATCCTTCCAAAGAAAATAAAAAAAAGTTGGTCTTCATACATTGAACTTGCAAAGTTTAGCACACATGGTGGACCACTCTCTTTTTCTATCAATTCCCCAGTATCTTTGACCTTTTTGTTACCTTTTTGTTTTTAGTCAACATAAGTGCATAGCGGGCCATAACAGACACTATCTACTAGCGGTGGGCTTAGGCCATTACAAATGGTATCAGAGCTAGACATCGAAAATGGTGTGCCAGCGAGGACTTTGGCTCCCAAGAGGGGTGGATTGTGAGATCTTATATTGGTTGGTGCGAAAACACCTTCCTAACAGACATGTTTTGGAGTGGTGTGCCAGCGAGGACTCTGGCTCCTAAGAGGGTGGATTGTGAGATCCTATATCGGTTGATGTGAAAACATCTCCCTAGCAGACATGTTTTGGAGCGGTGTGCCAGCGAAGACTCTAGCTCCCAAGAGGGGTGGATTGTGAGATCCTATATTGGTTGTTGCGAAATCATCTCCCTAACAGACATGTTTTAAACCTGTTTGGCTAACGACGATTCATAACAAGCCAAAACATACAAATAAACACAAAACAAATAAACCTAAAATACATATTAGAAAGGTTGAAAGGTCGAAATTCTTTTAGATAATTCTAAGTTCACAGAACAAATAAACACAAATTCAAAGTTCAACGACTCAAACTTGTAAATTAAAATGAAAGAATCATATGACGAATATACTCTGAAAGAACGAATTTTAATAATCATTTCAAACACGTTTATAAATAAGTGATACTCATCAAGTCATAGAATATGATCTTAAAGCAATGAACCTATGACATATGGGTCAAATCAATGAAAGAGTGCATATTGATCAATGAATGAAGGAAGACATTTGTGGGGCTGTTTGGAAACATATTTCAATCTTCTCATTATGATATGCAGTACCTTTATTATTACCAACCAACCATTTGGATGATTTAGACATTATAATCAATGTCAAGCAAATTGAACAACTAGTAACATAAGGACTAAATTAATCATCAATTTTCGTCAATTTCATACCTGTTTAATCCCTTATACGTACATAAATAGTTTGTTTAACAGTATTTCAAACGAAAAGTCTATTAGAAGTTTCGACCGATCATGGTCGTCCACAGAGGTTGGCTCATAGTAAAGCTTTGCTTTAGGAGAAACAACACAAAATTAAGATGGAGATTCAAAGGAAAGCAAAGATTTCTCCCATTGATATTCACAATTGATGCTGCAAATATGTACGAGCCAAGTAAAGAATAAAACTGGTCCAAAGAAAAAGCCAAAAGCTTTCTCTATTCCCAAACCACATGGCAACCTTCTAACCTCTTCGAATTAAAATAGTCTCCAATAAACTAGAGGGAGTGAATACGATCTAAATGATTTTCCTTTCGGAGTTCGAAGCAAATCTTTCTTAAAGTTTTTATTGGTTCAGTTCAAACTTGGGACTACATCTAATCTTCTTCTCGAGACTGAGATTAGGTATGGGTAGAGCTTTGAGTTACCTCTAATCCACTAAGCTCCTCTCTCACGATACAAATATCTCTAAAAAAGTGTCATTGCTATTCTTATTTTGAAGCACCAAATAATGAATACATACACAAAAATAATCACTCATCGAATTTAAATTTTCACCATATAACATCCAGTTGAAAAAGTACCTTTTCTTCAAGGAAATCGATACAACGTTGCGATGTTACTGATGCAACGTTTTGTATGGCATCGAGCAGACAAGCTTTTTCTTGGGGGAGTGCATAGCATAAGACGTCGCACTAGTGTCTCAACGTTGTCTAATAACCTTGTGGACACATTTGACCCCACAATTCTGAAATGAATTTTCATGTGATTCAAAATAATAAGCCACAAAATAAATAGGCTGGGGTTTAGGATATAAAGTGTGTGCAAAAAGTATTATCACCGATAAATATGACAATTAACATAAAAATACTCCTAAACGTAAGTTGCAGATTATCCATGACATAAAATATACAAGTATGTACCTTTTGAGGCAGAAAAAATTAAAAACTATACTGAATATTTCTTGGAAATGGAACTACCAAAACAATGTACTATAACTAGGCCTCGAGATCATCCATCAGAACAATACTTGATAAACAATGTTACTATAGGCCTCAAGATTAGTACTCAGAACAGTACTTGATAAACATGTTACCTTCTCTAAGGTTGAAGGCTTCCATCTCCGGTCTTTGCATTTGTTAGACTCGAAAGAATATAATAAGGACTCGAGAAATCGACCCATCCTGTAAAAGAGAGAAAAAATAACAGTAATGTTTGATAGAATGTGTCAATGAACTCAGTTTTGATCTCCTTGACAACCAAACGAGATGTTTTTTCTTGAATGGACTAACAAATCCATTTTCTCCATTTGATCCTGAAACCGGACTCAAAATATCATCAAGAAAATTCCAATCAATCATGTCAAACGTATTTTTCAATATCAAATAAAGAGTGACAACCCAAAAAGATCACTGTAAAGAATAGATGGAGAGTAGATCTTCACTTTCCAGATGATGCAGTATGAAATTCAAACATCAGATCACATGTTCAACCGATCAAATAAGACCCATAAAGAACAAACACAAGAACTTTTTTAATATCAGAGCATTCCTTTCTCTTACTCATCCAGTTTCAAGAGGTGCCAGCAATTCCCTATTGGAGGAGTCTCGGTCATTATTTAAGGCTCACATGTCTTCTTGTAAAGCTCTTGTCCTAGTTTCTCAACCTCCTCCCTCACCTGCCAATGCAAGTCATCCCAACCTTGTAAAACCTATCAACCAAAGGAGTAGTAGCCTACGCCAACCTACATGGGGCCACCAAGATCATCCTTAGAAAAAAGCCTCGACTTTTCACCTAGGACTAGAAGCACATTTCCTAGAGAGAAATCAAAAGGACTGGAGCCTTTAGTGCTCTGAATTCCACTGACAGCATCTTCTTTATAATAAGTTTTGGACCAAGGAAATTTCAAGCTAGATTTTTCCTGCAAATTCAAAAATAAAATTGTCAACCTTAAATCCAACAAAAATTTCAGAGAACAAAATTAGAAAAAGAAAAGGATATGAAGAACAAAGAATTAGAACATGTTGAAATACATACCCTGTGCAGGACCAATTCCATCAGAGCTTCAGATACTAGCAGATCGAGCTAATGAGATAGGAAAGTGTCAAAAAGATATAAAACAAAACCAAAACCACGCATAGAGAAGAAATTCACATGTAAACGGAAGAAGAAACCAACTACAAATCAGTCGCTGTTCTGTAGATCCCTTCTTTTTCAAAAGAGTGTATGACATGAAGCAAGAGTCACAATCTTCTTAAGAAAGAATGAAATAAAGTTAAAAACAGAAAGAACTCTAAAAATTAACCTCAACTGGTATACGAGAGAGGCACAAGTAACACTAATAAATATATACAAATCAAAACTTTAGAACCCTGTTATACGAGGGTGAACAACTATGGTTAAAAAACATAAGAACATCTCCTGTTGAACTCTGAAAAACAGAACAGGCAACTCACCTCACCTAAAAGGCAAACCTTGAACCAAAATTTTGTATAAATAGAATATCTAATTTACAAAAGATGTTCGAATATTTTCTTCGTCCTCATATCTTCTACACAGATAAACAGTAGCAGGTTTCAAGTTCTCTAAACATTTTGTCAAAAGGACATTCGGTCATCAAAATTTTTTCTTGGCCCTTTTCAACTTCCTGGAGAGACGTTCTGGGGGCTCTTGTACTTCACACAGCATTTGTGACCAAAGGTCTTCAAAGTGACTGTGATAACTCTCTTGAAACCAATCCAAAATTTCTGAATGGAGTTCATAAGGATTATCCTTCCAAACCACTCTCAATGTGGCACAACTATTAATCTTCTTGGACTTCAGTCTAGATAGAAGATTGCCTACTCTTTTTTGGCCTAATGCCTCCGGCCTTAAGATACTACTGGGAGGAGCTGCCATGAACTTACGCACATACTTTAGGCATGGCAACACATTCCCTTCAAGCAAAGCACATGCAAACACTGCAACTCCATGAGCATTATCTTTTATTGGGGCATTGTGTAAAGGAAGCTTCCAAAGATGAGGGCCAAATGTAGGAGCAACCCATGAAAACACTGTGTCATTTTGAGGATCGTAATAGGGTCTAGGATCTGTTAAAGGTGCTGAAAAAGTACACAAGGAACTAGCATATTTCACGAGCCAATTTGGTTTTACACTTGTCAATCCATGCATGTATGGTCGTTTTGTACACAATAATTCATTGTACACCAAAAATTCTGGGGCTGAACGAGAAACAGACGACCGTCGGTTGAGGAACACATTTTCTTTTACCATGCAAGCTTGATACTTTCCAGTGCGTTCTTTTCTGTCATCTTCAGTTGACTTAGAAATCTCTCTAATACGTTTGGCAACCCTATCTGGCCAACCTGCACAGATTGCTTGGCCAATTATCTCTTCCTCGTTCAGTGAAAGAGGATGCTTATTGGACGGGATCCTCCAGACATTTTCAACATCCTCCAAAGTCCCATTAGTCCATGAAAAGTCTGAATCAGCAATAGCAGAACCACTATGATTGAAAACAAGTTGTAATAGCTGCTTTCTCAACTTGGACATTTCTTGCATAGTTTTTAGATGTAATGTGTGGGTGTTGCAGAATGCCACAGGACTTTCAGAAAGTTCAAAACATTGCAAAGCATAAGCTATCGTCAAAGCATCACTAGTAGGATTTGAAAACTTTTCACGGGAGAGTTTACCAGCTTCTTTTAGCTTCTTTTTCAATGACTTTTCCACTTTTTCTTCAGCTTTTGTGTCAGCAAGTTCAAGAGATCTATCATATTGTTCTAAATCATCCTTCACTTGACTTCCTTCAAACATCATGACAAAAGGATTCGACGTGCTCAAAGCTGCAGCTGCCGCGACAGAATATGCAAGAACAAGATTTGCTCGATCATAAGTTTTCAAGTTTCTCATAATCTGAATAACCGTAAGTAGCATCCTGGAGTGGCGCGGACTCAAAGGATAGCGAGCCATTGCCTTCCCCAAGGGTGTCAATCTGCCATCATTATCAAGAGCTTCAAGAGCCTTCAAGCAACTCTCAGCCTCAAGTACCGCTGAGGTCTCAGGAGGAGTAGGAAATGGAAAATTGACCACCTATAAGAAACAAACATATCATCTTACGAGGATCAACCAACCCATATACTTAATAAAGTAAGATACTAAATATCAAGTGAAGATGAAAATATAGTAATTCAGAACACATTACACATACCTTACTGATACCCATTGATTTCATAAGAAGGACAACACCATCAACTGGTATTTTAGCTATTTCAGCGAGAGAAAAATCAGGGAATATATTACTAAAAACTGCAGAAGAATAGAGACGATAACAATGCCCAGGCCCTGTCCTTCCAGCTCTTCCAGCACGTTGGGCGGCTGATGCCTTACTAATCCATTGTATTTCATAATTTTCAATCCCATTTGAGGAGTTATACGTTTTAACCTTTTCTCTCCCAGTGTCCACCACATATTTTATGCCTGGGATAGTCAACGAAGTTTCAGCAACATTAGTAGCAATAACAACAAGCCGGTCTCCTTCCTTGACTTCTTCAAACACACGCAGTTGAGCCGCTGCCGGAAGCATGGCATAGAGAGGAAGAACATGCAATGCACCAACCAAGAAACCAAGTTCACCATTTTCTTTCATTCTTGCACTGACACGTTTGGCTGGTAATTCACCTTTTGTAGAGTGATCAACCTGTATTTTATCAAAGGCAACTTTTTCATCTAAGGCATCAAATGCAGCCTTGAGAGAAGCCATACTTGCATCTTCTCTTAAAACATCAGTAAGGTTGCCATCATCCTCATCAAACAATGCATCATCTTCACTAAATTCCAACTCGCTATCTGTTTCTGAATTGTATGAAGCATCAGACGCATCGTCATTTACATCAAACTCGTCCTTATCACAAGAGCTAAATCGATCTGTTTGCTCACCAGCTGAAAATTCATGATCTTCAAATGCTTCATTAATCTCCTTCATATCTAAATTCTGAATTGAATTCATTTCAATAGCACCATTGCCAATTCCAACATTTCTTTCAGATGTTTTTTTAATCAACTTCTTTGAGGCTTCCCGAAGCTTCTTGCACATATTCTCAACTTCTCTCTGTCCAGTAACGAAGACGAGTATACCTCCAGGTGGAAGCTTTTTGTGAATTGCCAGAACTTTTTTATATGCTTGACCAATATAATCAACTGTATCTGTTCTCCTCGAGAAATGTACAGTTACTGGATATTGTCTAGTGGGAACTTCTATAACGGGAGGTGAAACATGAAACAACCTTCCCCCAGAGATGAAATCTTCCACTCGCAAGGTAGCACTCATAAGCACCAACTTCAATGGAAAAATCATATCTTCAGGACTAATTTCTCCTCCTGAAAGCATTATCTGTCGTTGTTTCATATGCAAATCCTGAATCGAGCAATAAGATAAGTTAGATGAAGTTGGAAAAACAATTAAAAGAAAAAAAAAAATCCCAAATACTTGCAAACAATAAAGGTTAGGTTTTACCTGACGAAGCTTAACAACACGTGACAGCATTCCAATTAATATATCAGTGTTCATACTCCTCTCATGCGCCTCGTCGAGAATTAGAACAGAGTAACGCTTCAATAAAAAATCATGCTGCACCATAAAATATAACTTGTCTTCAACAGCTATTGCATAGATAAATCATCAGAAAATCATAGCTAATTCACAAACTAGATAAAAGAAGTGGAGACAATATATGACATGAGAGAGAGAGAGGGCCACTTAACCAAGGACAAAAAATTAGTTCTACTTCCAAACCATAACGTTGATTGCAGAGGAAACCAACTCGCATTTGGAACAAATGGTATTGTCTCATAGAGTATTCACATACAATGGTAAAAACTAAACACTTCACCACGCTACAAAAATGACATTTTACTTTTTAAATCTCCCCCAAATAATAAGAAAATGAGAAATTTCTGCAAGTCGTATTTTTATGTCAACACAAATGTGACAGATAAAGAAGCTTGAGGTGGATTGAAACTAACATGTCAATAAATTGATAAAACCACATTAATTGTAAGCATGACAATAGGAGATTCAATCACATTAAACACTAAAGTCAAAATGGAGAAACATATAAGATTATTGCATGAGACGTTATTTAACCTAAAAATACATTGGGAGGGAAAATCACATCTCAAAAGGAATACCTGAACTTCGCGAAGTAAAATTCCATCAGTCATGAACTTGATTGAGCTACTACCTCCAATTTTCTTGTCATATCTTACTTGAAAGCCAACCTCTTTGCCTAGATGAACACCAAGCTCATATGCAACACGCTTAGCAGTGGCAAGTACAGCAACACGCCGAGGTTGAGTTACCCCAATGGTACCTCTCTGGTGACTAGATTGTAATGAACCAAAGCCAGCTTCATACAGAAACTGTAGATTGTAAGAAAAAGGAAAATTTGTGAAAATGTAAGCTTGCAAGAAAAAATGATAAATTAAAACGCCTCTAAAAGAAGAGTCGGTAAAAGTCAACCATGAATAACAAATATAAAAAAAAAAAACCTGAGGAACTTGAGTTGTTTTGCCACAACCAGTCTCTCCACATATAATAACTATGGGGTTCTCATTTATAGCTTCCATAATCTCTTGCTCCATCATGACTATTGGGAGATCTTTTCGTTTGTCTTCAACCTCACATGGCCTTGATACAGGCACCACAATTGGCCTAGACAAAAGCCTCAATTCTGGAAGCGGGTCAGATGTCGTACAAATTTCTACCTTTGGAATTTCGTCCCTCTTATCCTTCAAATCATTTAGATCCATAGTCAGCTCCTAACCAATAACAATCCAATACATATAATTGAACAAGTGAGGTTCTAACTAACTACAAATGACACATAACATACCATTATCTCAGGTCCTTTAAAGTCACCATCCGTGCAGGGAGTGCAAGATAAATCTCTTCCACTTTCAAGTACAACCGCACAAATATTTTCAACTTCATCTGGCAAGGCAGAAAGGGATTTTCCTTGATTAGAGACTACGTTACCACTGTCCAGATCTTGAAAGGAATCCAAACCACATGAAACTTCTCTTTTTTCTATGCAAGGGCAATCCTCATCAGCCTCGGCAGAAAGTTGATGCCTCGGAGAAATTTCAAGAGATCCAAGATGACTTTCATCTTGTGATGTGTCGGAGCAAGTTTTCTCCCACTGCTGTTCATTCCTTGGAAACTCTATTCCTACTTTAGAAAATTGTATATCTCTGCTACGTTTTTCCAATCTTGTTTCATCCTATATCCATTATTCACACTGAATAACTTAGCAAAACAGAATCTTCAGGAAATTGAATAAATTATCAAATCAGTTAATGATTCGATGTTACCAACCTGACCAATATTAACAGAAGATCGCAAAAGAAGAAATGCATCATCTGGAATCTTATATTTCCTGTATCATGAGTGATTGAAACAGTGAGAAACATTATTATATTTTACCCATTAAAAAAACTGAAAAATGTTATCAAAGAAATTAGTGGGGAAATACTCTAATGTCTCCAAGCTTTTCGACAGTAAAAGTGATTTTTCCTTCTCCTCCTGCCCAGATAAAGCCAAAATAATTCAGTCAGGTAAAAGAAAAGAGAAGGAACCGCTAAACCTGCATATGCTCCTACCTCCAATTTCATCATCTTTTTTTTCTGCGACTTGCTCAACTTTGGTTTTTTATTTATCTGAGTGCCTTTACATCCCTGTACATGAAAAGTTTTGATCTCAAAATTTAATAAAATATATGAAAATGGCAACATTGTCACATTACCTTATTCATGTTTTTTCTCTTCTTATCGCTCTTTTTACTCCCATACAAGATGACTTGATTGCTACCACCACCATCCATACTACCAAATATAATGAAAATAAAGGTCTTTTAAGTAAACTATAGATAGGAACCCATAATCAAAATTCAAATAATGTTAAAAACAAAATATATATATAGTTTTTCTTCCTATAAAAATTAGTAACAAAGAAATTTCTTATACCTCCATGAACCCTTCCCACAATCTAGCTGATCATTGACAAGGTCTTCCATTTAGTACACTGCACAAAAATGACCAAACTTCAAATGATGAATATAAGGTTAAAGGAAAGATGATGGCCAAAGAAATCATGTTAACATAAGAACCTTACAAAAAGTAGATACTGGAATTGACAATAACAACAGTGAAAAATAAAGTAAAGAGAGCAAGCATATAAAATAAAGTAACTAGAATTTCTATTTGTGGTTTCTTGAGGTTGGGGGAGTTTCTCTAGAAATGGAGTCGTGCATTTCCTTGAGCCCCTCATTCACAATCTGCCCACATCATGTGTAGTAATTCTCCATCCAAGACAAGTTTTAAGTCTTTTCATAATATACAATACAGCCACATCAGTGGAACTTGCATTATCAATTATGTGACTATTATGTAGTTGATGTTTTGCAATGAAGACTACGTGTCAGTTGTAAGACAAACCCTCTTGGAATTACTAACTAAAAAAGATTTTAACTTCTTTTTCTATTCAAAATAAAGTTGAAATATGTCTCTAGCAATGGTTACTCTTGATGAATGGTCAAATCTATGACATGTAGTACTGCAAAACAATCTAAAACTCTCATTCTCTACGAATTTGAATAGCAACTCATCAATAATTATCATCTTAGCGTATGTTGCTCTACATGTTTGACTAAATAATGTAGTTTCAAAATTACTACCACACTTCCCATCTAATGAAGATTTAAAGCTTAAAGTGGTTTGTCATTTGTCTTCCATCGTATATGGGTACTTTCTACACTAATTTTTTAAGTGTTTTTAACGTGCTAGTTCCACCAGAAGTTGCATCACAAATATACTCTTTATCACAATAATTACACTTGCAACTCTTCTTGTTATTCTCTAATCTAGTGAAATGATCCATAATGTAGAGGTTGATTTATTAGGTCTCTTCTTCCAAGATTCAAATTGTATAGGCAATGGTGGCTTAGTTGCATAACAATTACTAGAACCAGAAGGAGTTTCAGAATTACATGCACTTGCACTATTGCTTTCCATCTATAAAAAGCAAAATGAAACTAAACTCAAACAAAGAAAACAATCTCCAACTCCAAATAATCCATACAAACCCAAAAAAATAACACAATTCATCCAGTTGGACAACACAGAACACAAATTATATACTGACCAAAAATCATGCAAATCATATATGTATTAATCTAAATCTTTCAATACACGCACTCATCATCATTCAATTACGGATTCAAAAAAATGAAAAGGAAAATATAGAAAAGTATCCTGCTTCATTTCAATGTTTCTCCTTTATTATAAGTATACAAGCACTCAAGCATAGAAAACAATATTTCCTTAATTTATATTTGTATGCTAATTCTACTTTCATTTATACTTCTTCAAGTTCTTGTCGCTTAGTTCATATTCCTTTTAACTCTTCTCAATATGCTAAGTCCAGTTTTGGGATCGATGATTAGGGCGGAACTTTCTGACGGGCCAGAAATTGGATTATTTGAGCTCAATTTGTGAGGAATTTGGTTGTGTTTTAAGCTTGTTTGGACTGCTCTATTATTGGAAGTTAAGGCACCTGTACATACCGGCAATTACACTAGTTATTTCTGGAAAGAAGGATTCAAAAGAGATGTATTTTCTGCAAGTTAGAGGTTTGGATACAAGTCTGAGGCAAGTTTGTGCATTATTCCCTATGCTTGGAAGAATACAGTAAATGTGGCCTGTAATTCCCACCTATCCAATCAAATTTTTACTCTAAACAAAATAGGAACAAGAAATCTTCTCATGCATCTCATTCTATACATCGAACCAAATAAATGAATTCAAAGGTGTTTATTTAACTGTATTTGAGATTTCCCCAGCCCCATGCCATGCAGTAAATCCAAGTTGAGCAATTTAAACGTGCAGAGAGAGAGACACACACACAAACACACCTGAAAGCTGCAATTATACAAGTCTTTCAGTGAAGTTGGTAAGCGCGAGACGGAAGGAACTTCAGATAGGTCAACCGTGCAATTATACACGTCTTTCAGTCTATCGTGCGGTGACGGCGTGCGGCGAGGTAAGACTGAATCGATGAACAGTCTTTTAAGAGTTGAAGCAATTGAAACGACGAACCAGTTCAGAGCCCTAAATTTGGTGATTCAATTCGTCGACGATGCGAAAGCTCTTGCGGTTGATGCTCGTGATCCTCTGTTGGAACCTTGGCAACTCAACCTGCAAATGCAGCCGTTGGCGGCGGATTCCGAAAAACCTGCATTCCTCGGCATCACTTGATTTTGTAAACCCTTCCAAACACCTGATTTTTTTTTTTTTTTTTTTTTTTTTTTTTTTTTTTTTTTTTTTTTTTTTTTTTTTTTTTTTTTTTTTTTNTAATGTTCTTAATTTACAAAAATTATACAATTAATTATTTAATTGTAACAAATCACGAGTGATTCATTTTAATATATATTAAATTTATTTTGACACAATTAGTTCTATTTACTAAAATTATTAGTTAATTATTTAACTCCTAATTGCAATTATTAGTTCCTTACGATTAATTAGCTTATAAAAATTTGATCTTTAATAATTATAATTAATTAATTATCTATTATACTCTATCAATTATTTTTTGGACTAATTACTTATTAATTATAATTTTTTATATTAATTATAATTTTTTATAACAAATTATTGAGTGATAATCTTAGACAAATAATAATTCTTGGATCACGCTGAAACTTGACTCTTCGATTAAGATGTTATTTAAGAAAAGTGATGTGAATGATAAACATGAATTATCAGTCCCGAGCCCTGAGCATGAGCCTCCAGCCCCGAGCATTTTCAGGTGCTAAAGCACGATCCCGATTGCTGATGGACAAATCCCTTTGAAAATGAAACTCTTTTATTGCAGAATCGTGACCGTATATGTGAAATATCACGAATTTAATGGGTATATTTCACGAGCATTAATCAATTTATTAATCTAAAAAAAACTTTAATATATTATAACAATATAGACTAAATGGTTGAAATTAGACTAAATTAAATTAGGGCTTTTTTGGATGCCAATTTCGGGTCAAATAAAAAGCGCGAAAGCATCAAATCTCTGCAACTCGGCTTCTTTTTCTAGCATTAACAGGACGAGATTGAAATTCCCAGCCGAGCTGTTCATCGGCTACCATCATCTCCATTAACGATCCTCTTAGATCCTCCAAACTGTTCTTCTTCTTCTTCTTCTCCTGCTATTTTCCAAATTGCTGATTCAATATAACTTGTTGCAAAATCGATCTCGAAATCGAAGAATCCAAACAAATATAAACTCGTTGATCTTTTACCTGCTGTGTGGCGTTCTTCATCATCGAGACCATTTCGTTCATGAAATCGCAGAATCCCTGTTCATCAAAGAAATATTAACGCATCAGTTTTCGAGATTATTTGACGCGGAAATGTTTTCGTATGGATCGGCCTGGAAACAGAGTGGCTTACTTCGTCATCATCGTCTGTAAGAAATGAAATCAATCCGGCGTCGTATATGCTTCTTTTCCCCTTGTTTGATAGAACTGGAAGAACAGTGTAATCAGGGATTTTTTTCTATTAAAATCGATCATAATTGAAAAAACTGGAAAGTTGAGGTATGAAATGAGATTTGTTCTATATTATTTATATGAATGTTTTTGTGTGATTTTAACCTGAATAAGCCTCTTGGATTTGCTGAAACCGCCGTTTAGATTCAGCGGCCATTTTTGGGTCTTTCATCCACCTATCGGGATGCCATTTCTACAGAGAGGGAAATTACAGAATCCGATAAAAGAAAAACAGAGATTATTACCAAATGGAAAAGCCCTAAAACGTACCATGGCTAGCTTACGGTAAGCTCCTCGGATTTCATCGCCAGAAGCTTGGTTACACAGTCCAAGTACAGAATAGTAACAGCACTCACCACCGGAATTTTCCCCGGCACCGGACATTTTCGCCGGCAAACAACAGAAAACGACTGGAAGATGAAGAAGAAGAAGATGGGGATGGGGATTGTGGAATATCTGTTCAGGACAAGGGGCTTTGCATGGATGTAACGTGGTTTAAAACAAAGATTAAGGAAGAAGGCGAAGAAGGTTCGAGATGGATTGTTGGTGAATGTGAGCCAGATGATTTGATTGTGGTTGGAAATTGGGTTTGGACTAGAAAAAGTTCAAAAAGCTGAAGTCGTTTGGTTGGATGATTATGGCCACATAATTCATTTACTTTTATATTGTCAAATTTCCCAATGCATATTTATTATCTGCACAAGAACTATAATATTTATCTCACTTTAGGGGTTAGGGGACAGGAGAAATCTCCTCTTTCTCTCTCTCGAATTTTTCGTGAATTCCTCACAATAACACACCTTCTTTACTCCATTTTGAATTCCTCATATTGTCTTGTTTGGAGTAGTCCTCGTGGCAACACACCTTCTCTACTCCCTCCCGAAATCTTCTTATTGTCTTGTTTGGAGCAATCCTTAGGATAACACACCACTACTCCATCTCGAATTTCTTGTCTTGTATTGTTTGTAGCCATCCTCACGATAATACACCTTTACTCCATAGGATAACACACACCTTTACTCCCTAGGATAACACACCTCTACTCCATCTCGAATTTCTTGTCTTGTATTGTTTGTAGCCGTCCTCACGATAATACACATTTACTCCCTCCCGAATTCCTCGTCTTGCACTCCTCACTCTTCTCACGATAACACACCTTCCCTACTCTTCTCTACTCTTGTTTTGAGCGGTCTTCACGATAACACGAACATCCTTTATATAAGTAGTTATAGATTGCTTTTGACCCACAAAGCCATTCAAAACATTTTAAATGTAAAACCAAAGTTCATCAGTCAAATCTAGTTTTCCTAGTTAAATTGGCTGCATATTCAAGCTTTACAAGATGCCATAAAAATCTGTTTAGAGATGTGAATCTCAAAAGATGCTAAAACTATCAAGAACTCATATTTCAGCATGCCTCGAGTCAAACAATTTCCAAAGGCATAGATGGTATATCCAATCAAAATAAACTAGGAAACAAAAAATGTATCACACTATCGTCATTTTCATCGTCCTCGACATCACATTTTAATGGAAAAAAATGACCTAACTACCTCGCAACCGAAAGGACACTTGACAACATTGAAGCTTTACTGAGGCAAAGACTGTGTTGAGTTGCTACAAACTACTGGGGGGGCAATTAGTGTACCCAATGAATTGTGTTGATTAGTTTGTGCAATGTTGAGTGAACGTTACTCGTCTTCATAATGTGTGTGGATGTGGATCAGGAGGAAATAAGTTGACAAGAAAGCGGTGAATCATTTCAAAGCTGGTAAATGTGATGGCAGCAGCCGGGGTCGTCCTGATAAGGTTGGTTGCGCACCCTCGATAGAAGCCGGGGAGTCCATCTTGCTGAAATACTTTCTTTACGCAATCGGTTACGCCAGAATAACGCTTCTCAGAGTGAAACCCTTGTTCCTGAAGCCTGGAACGTACAACCTGCAAGAGGAGAGTGCAATGTCATATGATTTTTCTGGACAGACAATCGGATCATGGATGTAAAATGTGAGTCGAACTAGGTTGAGTTTATATCAAAGAAACTGAAATGCTTTGAGTTACCAAATCCTAAGTAACGACCTTCTTTTAGAAGGTCAAGGTTTTTGATATGAACAATGAACATAAGACATAAAACAGGACTTAGTTCAGATACATGAAAGTTGAGATTATAATATATACACCAATATAAATGATTCACAGGGCATTTGAAGGTAAAAATTATATGCACTCGATTTGGATCCTACCTCATGTGGATAAGTCAATGTGGAAGCAAATATCTTGGAGACAGATGAGGCTACCGCGACATCACGTGCGCTGAGTTTGTCCGTCGTCGTATTGTCTGTGATACTATAATAAGTTAATACGAGCTTTTTCGTAACGTTTTTATGGGGAAGACATCAGATGGGGTATTAAACAGTTACCTCTTCTAGCCAAATAACTTTTTATTTTTTCGTATGTTGGAAACTGTATGGCGACGTGACTTACACCGGCCAAAGCAGGAACAAGACCACTGTAGAACATGGTACCGAGTGTTGGAGTCGAGCAAAGAATCCTTATAATCCACGAACTTCTCCATATAAAATACATAGACCAGAATAGCTACATGATAAGAAAGAGCAAACCTGTACAATCCACGAATGCCTTCTTCAGAGGCTATTCTCCTCAAGGCAGACACTGTATTTCTATATGGTAGCACACCAGATTTCATTCCCTGCGTCTAAAGAATATAAGACAAAACGTTTCGATTAGTCCATGTCTATGGTCATAAGGTTCACATGTCACATTTTAAGGCAAGATAGCAGTTGGAGAGATTTAATAACTTTTCTTGGCTAAGTGCAAACTGGAAAATCAACATCATTGCATAAAACTGAAGAAGGTTCCATAGCTATCAATCCACAAAGATGGATCCCATGCCACAATAGAGGAGACCTCAATCATCACTTCGATCTTAGTGTTTCACCCTCAAAGTCTTTTGGTCCATGAAGATAAATTCATGGTAATAATTTGAAGGAACGGAAGTTAAGCATTTCCTAGATTGGTTCGGAAATACTCCTTTCAAGCCTTTGGATGTCTTTTTGTTCTTCCAAAATGTAACAAATGCTCTCCCTCAGGCCACATATTCAAGGAGCAAGGGTTGAACTTTCATGATGGGTTTCATTCTTTTTTTAGTATGATACCGTCCCTTGCTAGAAGACAGGCTTGGGATCGGGAAATTAGCACGATCTGAGTACGCTCTCTTTCAGGTTTCTCTATGGGCTAAGGGTCTAAGAAAATCAGTGTCCAGGAGTTCGGATTAAAGTTCCAGATGTACCCTCTCATAGATGAGAATATAAAGTTAATAAAGAACGCGAGATTTCCTCAAAGAAACGAAAAAACGAACGCGAGATTGCAACCCTCACCTGAAGCCTGGTCTTAACAACCCATAGAGGATTCGTTGCAATAGTTGTAGCAGCTCCAGCTCCAGAAGCAGCCATCATATTAGCACCTATTGAAAGCTGATGATTTTCAACTGCACATATACCATGAGAACATCAATGAAAAATAAAGTTCTTAACGGGAAGGAAAAAAAAAGAAGAAGAAAACAAAGAGAAAAGGACGATAAAACTAACCATCCGAACGAAGAAAGCTTTTGAGCTGCCCATAGATTGTGAAATAGACCTGCCATAGGCAGATATTGTGTCATACAAAAGAAAAATAGCTACATTATTCTTAAGCAAATACAAAAAAACCATGTTATTACAATCAAAACACTGAGGTATTTCTTGTGTCAAGTTTCTACACTAAGGAAGTTATGCAAGCACAGTAGCTAACATTAGGTGGCTAACACTGTTTTACAGCCCCAACTTGATGAGATTCAAGTACACAAACTTTATGGGATATAAACATGACTCGCGACTTACAGCCCAGTTAGGAAGCAATGCAAGCACGGTCGGTGCGAGTCCTCTATACATTCCACGTAGCCCCTCCTTATGAAAAATTTGTTGCAGACTACCAACTATAAGACTCCCTGAATAGATAGAACAGAACAAAATCATCAGGAAAACATCATAAATAGCACTTCAATTGTGATACAAACCCTCCAATCAACCCACAATAGCTAAGATAGTAATGCAACTCACATTTGCAATGTTCATAGATATGGGCAAATAGAAGCAAAACATAGTGTAGCCCAATTGTTGCAATCAGTAAACAAAAAGAAACGCCATACCTTTCCCGATGTTTGGCAGTCCATGAACCTGAAATCTGGTCTTGATAACATCTAAAGGGCACACAAACGTAGCAGCAAGAACTCCTATAACGTAATTCAAGAATACAGTTCAAGTTCTCAAGCTAATCGAGAGACAGAAATCAAATGCCTAACCCACCCCTCCCTTTTGAATCATACAAACAAGCGCAACAAACAGATACAAATCTCAAGCAAATAAATCTTTCAGCTTCATATGCCACAAATTTACACCCAAAGGAACACGGTGCGATGCTTTTGATTATCATCCAATCGACAAGAAAATGGATCCGCAAACGGAGATTAAAGAGATGCAATTACCAGCAGCAGCACCAGCTCCCGCATTACAGAGAAGACCTCTCGGAGTAGGGGCATGAGAATTGGTAGCCATGGCAGTGTTGAATCAAATAGCCAGAAAAATAAATAATGATTTGAGCGCAAGAATCACCAAAAGAACCCTCTTTCGAGAGGCAGATCTTGGAAAACCAGAGTCGCATGGCCAGAACAAGGAGAGAGGAAAGTCAAGCCGATTGATGCCGAGGCTATTCTATTCGATTAGGAGGGCAGCAATCGGAAACAGAGAAGAAATAGGAATCGGTTGAGACATGGGAAAGTTGAATCGTACACGAAACTGAGGGATATTCATATGTGGATCAGAAATCGCGAGGAAAAACTGAAAAATAAAATTTATGGGCCCTTTGGTTTCTTCGTCGTCGTCATCACCGTGGTGCCGAAAAAGCCTCGCCCGGTTGCGGCCCGACGAGACGATTCGCCGCAAATGGATCAATGTGATGCTAGCAAATTCAATTCCATTTTGATTTCGTTTGCTTTTGCTTCGTAAGCCGCCCCCTCGACAACCACTCCTTTTAAATTACACTTTATTTAAGGGTTAAATTATTAGTTTAGATGTTGTAATCTCAATTTGTATTTAATATGTTCTTAACTTAAAAATATGTCACGCTTCACCAGAATTTATTTTTTAACATGATTTTAAATCTATAACTCATTATTTTTTAATAAATTATTCAAGAAGAGCCACAAACCAAAGTACATGTGGGCCCACCTTAGTCGAGATCGAGGTGGGCCTTCTTGGCTGAAGGGTGTTTAATACACATACCCATGACCTAAGTTGAGAAAAAACAGATACACGAATTGATCCAAATTTCTAAGTCATCCTATGACCTATAAACATGTTTCGACTAGAATGAGTAAGTCCACTCTAATGCTAATATTGATGCTCACATCTTACCTCATTCAATTAAATTAGGCATCAAAGGTAATATAAGAGTATCACATCAACATTCAAATTGTTACATTTTGCCGGTCACGTGCATCAATGTAGATTTCTTAATCCACATCTAACCATTAATAACAAGACCGACCAATTTTGAAATGTCGTTGGAGGGATTCTCTCTTTTATGTTTTTGGTAACGTGTAGTATGAAGATATAAACCTCCTACTTGATGAACAATTCAATGATGGTTGGCATTAGATGCTTGTCTGGTTGAATTTTGATCCTACCTTTTCTATGCAGGCTTACTCATCTTGACTGCCAATTTACCAACTTTTTATTGAAGAACACCACGAAGCTAACTATAATTCCATAAACAGGAAAACAACTTGGATCATGCTTACCCTTTCTAACTATATTTTACTAATTCACAAAGGGTAATATGATCATTGGAATAAAAACACTACAATTTTGATACAACTTCCCTCTTCTGTATTCGTGCTCAATATTATAAATCGTCGCCTAAGATGACAGAGAGAACTAACCCCTGTACGAAGTCGCATCTCCGAGTCTTCTCTTCTTGCTTCGTGTCAGGTAAGGAAGATAAATGAACGTCCCTGCACATGCACATACTTAATCTTATTAGGAATTGAATTATGGGATATGGGTACCTCCATTACAGAAGTTATAGACTTGCTAGGATTGCTAAGGCAGTGGGGGAAAGCAAAAATAACTCGACCAACATGAGAAGTGCAGAGAAATTTAAGGCCATTTGGTAAATGGATCCAAATGCAAAGGCATGAAATTGATCGACCACAGTATGATCCTGGAAGGAAAATGAAAACTGAAATAGAACTGCACAGTAGGCCCTGGCTATGCATTTAGATAGAGAATGATCTCATCTGACATTCACCTCCCAGAATAAAAGAGTACACTTTTGTCCAAAAAAAACGCCCCCGACATGAAAAACATTGACGGACAGATACTATTTGTAACAGTCCAAGCCCATCGCTAGCAAACATAGTCTGCTTCGGCCCGTTACATATCGCCGTCAGCCTTACGGCTTTTAAAACGCGTATGCTAGGGAGAGATTTCCACACCCTTATAAAGAATGTTTCATTCTCCTCTCCAACCGATGTGGGATCTCACAATCCACCCCCCCTTCGGGGCCCAACGTCCTTGTCGACATTTGTTCCCCTCTCCAATCGATGTGGGATCTCACAATCCAGTCCCTTCGGGGCATAACGTCCTCGCTGGCACACCACTCAGTGCTTAGCTCTGATACCATTTGTAACAGCCCAAACCCACCGCTAGTAGATATTGTCTACTTCGGCCTGTTACGTATCGTCATAGCCTTGCAATTTTTAAAACGCGTCTGCTAGGAAGATGTTTTCACACCCTTATAAAAAAAGTTTTGTTCCCCTCTTCAACCGACATGGGATCTCACACTATTATGCTACAAATATCAAACTTCTACATTCTATTATAACCCAACTAAATATAATCCTAGGCACTATCACTATAATCGTCCAAAAACACGTTGTTCTTAGAAGGAACTTTGATGGACTTTAAATCCTACATATCAATGAATTTTATTTATACTATATTCTAGTGATGCAAGTACCATTCCGGGCCTCATCAAATTTTCCGCGCATTGTAGAAAAGATATAAGCTATGTAACACCAATGAATTGATATTGTGAGACATTTATAATAGCTGTAAACATATCGTCACACGCAGTCGCTCAGGACAGAAACTCAAGGTTATCTAAGCTCATAGGAAGAAGCAAAACATATCTGATATCTCCAAGAATAAATTTCAAATACCAAACCAGAATGCATGCCAAAGAATCAGTAAAAAAAACATAACTATGGTGAAACAGATGCAATGCAAAAAGTGCATAATTTTCGAGTCATATAACTAGGCAACTAGAAGTATATTTCTGTCTTACCTTTCGGATAATGTATCGTCTGCATCACTTTCCTTCAATTTTTCTTTACTTGAAGGCACGGGCTGAACAGTTTTGGACTCATTAGCGACAGGTGCATTGCATAAAAATGATAATAATGGATCAGGTGCCATCTTGGAGGTCGAATGCAGAGACGAAAACCCGGAAAGAATTCTTACACGATCATCTTGTAACTCTTTTCTCTCAAAAGAAAGACTTTGAGGAAAATCGTCTTTATGGAATTTCAATCTTTGTTGACTGTAACCATATGTTAAGGAATTGAGTTCATAGATTCAAGTATGCCTTGGATATAAGCAAGAAACAGAATAAAATACTCCGGAAGAACAGTTGAAAGATTTACGAAATTGGGGAAACACAACGATATTTAAAGAATGAAAGAAAAGGATATATTAAATATATCTCCATGCTGCATCATTATATGTCCAACCATATTCTCTCCCACGCTTGAAGAGCAAATAGGGCATATCTGAAAAGAAATGAAAACCAACCTCTTGAAAAAGCAAAAACAAGACAAAAACTAACTTCAAGTAGATACCAATAGAGAATCTTTACTTCCAAAAGAGGATACAGAAAGATAACAAAAGCATAATGCACAAAAAAAAAAAAAAAAAAAAAAAAAAAAAAAAAAAAAAAAAAAAAAAAANTTAAGAAAAGAAAAGAGGATAACAAAAGCTAGCAGAAAATCTAGTCCCCAAAAAGATTTATACACTTCCGTCACTGGTGCTAACATAATGTAATGGCCTAAGTCCACCACTAGCAGATATTGTCCTCTTTGGGCTTTCCCTTTCGGACTTACCCTCAAAATTTTTAAAACGCATGAGCTAGGAAGAGGTTTCCATATCCTTTAAAGAATGTTTTTGTTCCCCTCTCCAACCGACGTGGGATCTCACACATAATAACCATAGACAAACATTCTTAACCTGAGGCAAGACAAGCACGCAAGTATGATTTTCAACCGAGTGTACTCGGGTTTGAAAAAAATAAGCAAAATACCACCAAGTATCCAAGCTAAAGTCAACCATATCAATATAATTATCCAGGTCAAGTCCAATAGAATAATACTTGAAGCAACAGTCTTGTTGAAAATTATTTCAAGGAGTAGTCCCCCGTGGCTAATTAAGAGGAAGATTGTGAGTTTATAAGTAAGGAACACTGTCTCCATTGAAATGAGACCTTTTGGAAACTAAAAGCAAAACCATGAGAGCTTATGCCCAAAGTCGATAATATCATACCATTGTAGAGGTTCGTGATTCCTAACACTTCTCATATTAGTAAGTGGGTCACAATATACTTGAAAGATGATGATAAATTCTATAAACAGTGAATAAGAGGATCGATCAGAAAAGGACTTCTCATTCAAGAAACGAGCTTCCAACAAAAGCTTAAAATGAAGGGAAAAAAAAAATTGCATAAGAAGATCAAAACACTTAACGTTAACAGTCGACAAGATTATGCCTTGAACTAGAAGTTCATAGTTACTCAAGGAAGACAAACAAGCATTCCGTAAGAACTGACTGCAGTCTACTGTTTTGGGAGCTGTTACCAAGTAAGGTTACTCCACTGGAACGACGCTAAACAGACAGACACGCTAAAATTTGCCTCAACCATGGAGTGATCGAAGAGACAATACCGTATATCAATGGAAATATTCTCTAATCTCCTACTGAAACTGCCGAATAAAGCCGTTTTAAACTTAAAAAGCTTTTAACCAAAGACAAATTAGCGATTTCCTTACCCCAAAGTTGGCTTCTAAAGGATGCTCATCATCAATATGGCAGCATAGCTCAACCAAATCAAATTCCTCCGAACAAAACGGACAAGAATATTCCGAATTCAAATCATCAACATCCTCATCCACCTCCTCGTAATCAAAATCAAAATCTATAAAACCAAACAGAAATCGTTTAAACAAAAACTCACAAAGCAAAACTCCCCAAAAAAAAAAACTAAACTAAACACGTATCATCAGTAGATTAAGATCGAGAAATGACTCACGCGACTGGGATTTGGAGCCTCTCGAAGAAACAGCAGCAGCAGAGAGACCATATCGATAAGCTTCACTTTCCATTCTCAGATTAAACAAACACAAAACAAACCCCAACGCGTATTCAATTCAGGGGGGCGAATCCGTTCGAAACTTCGATGAATTATTCAGCGCCCCTTCGCGGAAAGCTCTTAAGCGGCACTACGTTGGTCGGTTTCGAAGAAATGAAGAAGAAATTAAACCGGGAAGAAAAATTAGCTCGCGATTTAGGAGTTTCGATTTCTGACTCTTAGATGACCAACGAAGAACTCCCGCGTTTTATCGTAGAACTACTCTCTCAACAACCAGGGACCGACGGTTCTGGATTAGGACTTTTATTCCCGTTTTACCCTCGGAGGTTCTTAAAATTACTAGAAATATTACTAGAAATTTCCCACGTGTTAAAATATCCATATTTAAAATATTTTTTTAAAATTAAAAATAAACCAAGGTAAAAAAAAGATCCAAGGGCCATAAGCCCAATATGAGAGCCCATTCAGGATCCAACAAGGCCCGCCTGAATCCTGATCTGTTTACTTCCGGCGAAGGTTAACGTGTAAAACCTCCGCGAAATTTCTTCATTCCGGGGGGAGTTGTTCAATGTTCGATTCGAACATTGAATTCTTCAATTCATTTCATTTTTACGCAGGAACTGACTCGAGTTTTTCGATTCTGATCATTCTTGAACTCTCTACTCACTGATTTCTTGTTTTTTTTTTTTTTTTTTTTTTTTTTTTTTTTTTTTTTTTTTTTTNTCTATGGCGACGAGGAATCGAACTGCACAGTTTAGAAGGCACAGGGACGCCGTGAAGAGCGTCCGTGCGCCTTTATCTTCCTCGGCAGCTGGTTCGAGCGGACCGGTTATTGAGATGGTGAGTTCGTCTCTTCTTCGTTCAAAGCGCTCTTCAGATTACGCTCCTCTTAGCACAGAAGATCCAGGACCTTCGAGGTATAGAGTCTTTTTTTTTGTTCTAGCTTTTCTTCCAAAGTTCTTTTGCATTTTTCTTTTATTAAATTTGGTCTAGTAAGTGCATAAATTGCTTGTGCTGAATTATTTTCTTAGCGATGTGGAGTATCTGGATGGAAAATTGAACTTCTACTCTGACATTCAATTAAAAGATTTTTCTTATTTGCGTCAGTGAAGTTTTCTTGCATCAAACGCGTATTTGTGACTTCCTTTTTCTAGAGTAGTTCTGGTGAAATTTTGAAGAGCAGATAAGAAGACATCATCAACGCATTCTTGCCACCCCGCCCCCCATACCTACTTGGAGTTGAAGAATTGTAATTCTTCGAACTGCTTGACAAAATCATACCTCAGCAGGAAATGCCAATATAGGTTTCTTGACAATATTTCATTAATTAACTGAGTGAATGGTGTCAAGACTCGGATAGTGAAGGTTAATGAATTAAGTTTACCAAAATGTCCGGTACTGAGCATTGAAGGCACACATTTCAAATGGTTGATGATCATAGGGAGGTTTAACTTTTAACTTACAATGGATCTGCTTAGAATTTGAAGGTTTCTGTCTGAGTAATTTAGCAAAATATTAACTCGTACTCTCCTGACTGTAATATTGTATCTGAGGTGCAGCAGTGATGCATTGATGGTGGGTCTGCCTCCAGCTTGGGTGGATGATTCTGAAGAAATAACTGTTAATATACACCAAATTCGTAGGAAGATGGCAGAGTTAGTCAAAGCTCATTCTAAAGCTTTAATGCCTTCTTTTGCTGATGGCAAAGAAGATCAGAATACGATTGAGGCGCTTACGCAAGAAATTACCAATCTTTTGAAAGCCTCTGAGAAGAGGTTGAAGAAAATTTCTAGTACTGGGTCTTCAGAGGATATTAGCATCAGAAAAAATGTACAGGTATGCTTGATTCTCACTAATTTTTTTTGCTTAATACTATGAATGATCCGACTTTGTATCTGAGTCATAGTTGGTCTTTTAGTAATTGCTTTCTGTTATTGCGTTTTTTCTATCTGTTGTTCTTTGTCGTTGGACCTTTTTTGTGCCACCGGGAAACTAATGTATGAAGTTCCTATAGACTTTTCACCTCCCTGAGAGTGTTTCTTGATTCTGGTTTTCAGGGTCTTTTAACAATTTGTTCCTTTTTGTGATGGATTGACTCCTTTTCTTAACAGCGTTCTCTTGCTACAGAGCTTCAGAATCTTTCAATGGATCTTCGTAGAAGACAGTCAATGTATCTGAAACATCTGCAGCAGCAAAAGGAGGTTTGTGCCCTGTGTTCAAACGGACCTATGAAAACTTTCTGAAAAAAAGAAGATTTCATCTGATTAGTTGGCTTGGTAGTTGGGGTATTTAAAATGAGTTTCATCTTTTTGTTCCCACCTTATAATTTTCTTGTACTTGTCACCAATCTATTAAAAATGTGTTAGATATAGTATGAAGAAACTTCTTTTCTGTTATGACAACTCTCTTCTCATTTCATTTGTTCATTCGTCTATCATTCTAGGATTATACTTTTCTTGGTAAAATCTGTAATTTGGTCAATAGTAAGTAATCTTTCGGGAGTCTCATCAATTGAAACAGTGTTATTTTTAGTGAGGTTTGATTACTTTTGTATTGCAGGGGCATGATGGAATTGATTTGGAGATAAATTTGAATGGAAGCAGAACTCTACAGGATGATGACCGATATGATGAATTTGTATGTGCTGATCTCTTTGGTTACCTGGGAATTTCAAGTCTGAACTTTTCTTATGCAAGGGATGATTTTTGAGAACTCGAAGCACAAATTAACATGTTATTTTTTTTAACTCCAAATGTTTTTTACTGTCAAATCTTTTTGGATGTTCCATGTTGATAAGTGGATATTGCTTCAGTGGTTGGTTTTGTTAATCATATGCCTGAGTTAAATGTCATATTGTTTTGGATGCTAGGATAGCATATTGCCATTTGATAATTCTTTTGGGTGTGGTTTTTATGATACAATATATCATTGTCTCTCACTTCTCCTTGATTGGTACTTCTGTGTGGGATCAGGGAACCAATGAACACCAAACGATGACATTTGGAATGGATGCGCAGCACATTCAGGGAAGGGAGAAAGAGATTAAACAGGTTATGGAAGGTTCTTGTATCGGAGTTGCGAGACGAACTATTCACAATGTGATAAATATAAGTCTTTTTATTATGTGTAGGTTGTGAAGTCAGTGAATGAACTCGCCCAAATCATGAAGGATCTCTCAACCCTTGTTATAGACCAGGTAAAGACCATTTTTTTTTTTTTTTTTTTTTTTTTTTTTTTTTTTTTTNGTTTGTCAATCTGGGTTTACAATCAACTAATGAACGTTGTGATTTTATCAGGGTACCATTGTCGATAGAATTGACCACAATATTCAGAATGTTGCTGCTTCAGTTGAAGAGGGCTATAAGCAGCTTCAAAAGGTTCTCTCTCTTTCAAAGATCACTGTCATTTGTGATCCAAAAACTGAGATATCAAATAGTTCAAGAGTTTTGAGAATTGTATTTGTTTCCTCACCGTTCTCTACCATAATTTTTATCTCTCTTAAAAAATTATTAGAATTCATAGCCAAATTCCGAAATAAAAGGTTTCGAAAACCCATTGTATAAAGTAGATGAGTTCTTAGGTAAAAGTAATGTTTATAAACTTCTAAAACTAAATGATTATCAAATGTGAGCCGAATTCCCAAAATAAAAAACAATTTAAGTTTTTTCTTTCAAAACTAGGCATGGGTTTAGAAAACCCATCGTATAATTTGATAAGTTCTTAGGTAAAAGTAATGTTTATAAACTTCTCAACCTAAATGAGTCGAACATTTCATATTATTGGTGGTTTAATGATGATTTTGGTGAAAAGATAAGGGATGATGGTGGGATGTTTTGCCATCTGCAGGCAGAGAAGAGTCAGAAGAATGGAGGAATGGTGAAGTGTGCAACGGTGCTTGTTATTATGTGTTTCATAATGCTGGTTCTGTTGATACTGAAGGAGATAATTATGTAACAAATGTTGCCCTTTGGCTTGTTGCTGATAAGGATTTTGACAACTGCATGCGGCTGGTAAGCTCTAAGCAGGTGCCGTTCCTTTCGTGTATTATTCTCAGAGTCTCGAATGTGTCATTGTTGAAATGATAGAATATCTCAATTAGTTGAGTGTTTTGTTGAGAATTATTTTCCAACTTTTATATGTAAATTACTCAAAATATCTTCACTACCTTTCCTTCTCCGTAACCCCTAGCTGCCTACCATTGAATGCCCTAATGGTTGTTGTCGCCCACAAGTATCGAACAACCCACAAGTATCGAACACAAGTTAGTTCATTGTGTTTAAATATCTTCACTACCTTCACTTCTCCGTAACCCCTAGCTAGCTGCCTACCATTGAATATAGGTGCCCGCCCTAATCGTTGTTGTCGCCCACAAGTATCGAACACAAGTTAGTTCATTGTGTTTAAATATCTTCACTACCTTCACTTCTCCGTAACCCCTAGCTGTCTACCATTGAATATAGGTGCCCGCCCTAATCGTTGTTGTCGCCCACAAGTATCGAACACAAGTTAGTTCATTGTGTTTAATAATCATCGCGAACACAAATTAGTTCGTTTTGTTTAATAATCATCGTTTATAAGTTTATAAATTTGATGTATGTAGAGATATTTTGAGGGTATAATAAACTTAATGGCCCTTTGAAATTATTAGTGATTTTTTTAAACTTTCTCTCAATTGTTTTAAAACGGCTTTTTTTTCTCACGACAAAAGGAAAGCCCAAGCCCACTGTGCTATTAGGTCAGCCCAGCCCACTGTGCTATGTTCCCCTTTTGGGCTTCTACCTCAGTCTATGGGCTTTCCTTCCTAGGTCGGCCCAAGCCCACTGCACTATTAGGGCCAGCCCACATCGTCACCCACTGCTATGTTCTTATTTTAAAATGCGTCTATGCCTTTCTTTCTAGGTCAGCCCAAGCCCACTTCCCCTTCCCCTTATGCCTTTCTTTCTAGGTCAGCCCAAGCCCACTTCCCCTTCTGCCTTTCGTTCTAGGTCAGCCCAAGCTCACTTCCCCTTATGCCTTTCTTTCTAGGTCAGCCAAGCCCACTTCCCCTCGGCCTTTTTTTCTCGAGATTTTAAAACAGCTTTCAGGTCAGCCCAAGCCCACGATTTGTTTCCTTTTCTATTATTATCTATTATTATTTTAATTAAAATTTGGATTAAATTTTTTAAAAATTATATTTATAATTTAATCCATTTATATTTATGCAAAATATACATTATTTTAATATGGAGTAAAATATAAATTAGAGTTATTATTAAATTTTAAAATTGAATAAAAATTAAATAATTTCTAACCCATCCCCATTTTACTTCAATAAATTATATAATTGAATAATAAAAAAATTTAAATTATATGAATCATTTAAATTTCATTCGAATATTTTTTTTTATCTCAATCTTATTTTTTAAATTTAAATTTCAAATTTTTTTCATCTAGATATTATTTTTTTTTTAAATTTAAATTTCAAACCTTTTTTTCTTAATATTATTTTTTAAATTTAATTTTCAAACCCTTCTTATCTTAATATTATTTATTATATTGTATTAGATCGATTAATTTCTTTAATCACTTTCTCTTCAACTCTTCCTCAGCTTCAACTCTTCCTCAGATTTTAAGCTCTCTCTTCTCTTCAACTCTTCAATTTTAATGGGTTCTAATCCAAGCGAAGAAAAGCAAGCTCGGTTTGGTGGTAATCAGTCTTCAAACCAGAAAGAGCAAACTAGATTGGGTGGGTTTGGTGGTGATAATATGTATCAATATATTCCATCTTTACAAATAGCTTCAACCCCAGGAGGTAGCCTCATTAACGCTACCTCTGCAAGTATTAACTCCGGCGGAACGTCGTCCGGATTCAACGACAACGGTGTGGGAAGAGCCAGTTCTTCAAACCCTCAAGCTTCAATGAACAAGAGGAATGGTTCTCATCAAAAACAACGATTTATTTGGACTCAAGAACATCATCAATCGTTTCTTGAAGTTATTGAACTTCTTGAAACTCAAAATGGCACATCAAACAGGAGTAAGTTTATGTTTTTCTTTCGTTTTATGAATCTTTGTTATCAAAAAAATCTAATTTGTTGTTTGTGTTCTATTAATGTAGAAGTTGTTCCCAGGAAGATCTTGGAAGAAATGCGAAAAAGATATCCAAATATCACTCGAGAAAACATTGCTAGCCACCTTCAAGTAAGAGGATTTCTTCTTCTCGTTCTTGTTCATGTTCAAGATGGTTTTTCTTTCCGTTTTAATTCTAACAAGGAATTTGTTGGTGCATGCAGAAACATAGGTTGCATCTAAAAAATTTGAACAACAGAGAGTTGAATAATTAGTTCTATTAACGTAAAAGTTGTTCCTAGGAAGATCTTGGAGGAAATGAGAAAACGATATCCGCATATCACTCGAAAAAATATTACCAGCCAAGTGCAAGTAAATGGAGTTTCTTCTTTGTTCTTGTTTTGTTCTTATTTCCATTTTGATTTTGACAACGTTTGATCTAAGAGTAATTTGTTGGTTATATGGAGAGACAGAGATTGCATCTCAGAAATGGGAATAATTCAGCTAAATCCTCTTCCAACTCTCTACCTTTCTCTTCTACCATTGATTCTCAACTTCTTCTCGAAAGTCCTACCACTGCCATAAACCCTAATTTTTAGGTTCCTACATCGACCAGCTTCGAAAACCCTAATTATCATCCTCGAAGCCATTTAAACCTATTTATCATCCTCGAATCCATTTAAACCTATTTATCATCCTCGAATCCATTTAAACCTATTTATCATCCTCGAATCCATTTAAACCCTAATTATCATTCCAAAACCCCTAATTATAACCCTCTTCCACAAACCCATTTCAATTCCATAAATCCTAATTATAACCCTCCTCCACAAACCCATTTTAGTTCTATAAACCCTTCCTCCACAAACCCATTTCAGTTCTATAAACCCTAATAATCATGGCGAAAAAATGTTAGTTGTTAATAACAATCGTTCATAAATTTAATTTGATACCCCTAATAATCATGGCGAACACAAGTTAGTTGTTAATAACAATCGTTCATAAATTTAATTTGATGTATGTAGTGATATTTTGAGGGTATAATAAACTTAATGGCCCTTTAAAATTATTAGTGAGTTCTGTTTTAAAACGCTTTCCTTCCGCTCAAGCTCAGCTCAAGTCGATTGCTATGTTGCTTTTTTCTCACGAGAAAAGAAAAGCCCAAGCCCACTGGGCTATTAGGTCAGCCCAGCCCACTGTGCGTTCCCCTTTTGGGCTTCTCCCTCAAAATTTGTCTATGGGCTTTCCTTCCTAGGTCGGCCCAAGCCCACTGCACTATTAGGGCCAGCCCACATCGTCACCCGCTATGTTCTTATTTTAGAACTCGTCTATGTCTTTCAGCCTAGGCCCACTTCCCCTTATCCTCTTATGCACCGATATGTTCACGTTTTGTATTATTATTTTAATTAAAATTTGGATTGAACTTTTAAAAAAAATTATATTTATAATTTAATTCATTTCTTTTATACTTATACATAAATATACATTATTTTAATTTTAATAAAATCTAAAATAAGTATAAATTATAGTTATTATTAAATTTAAAATTGAATAAAAATAAATAATTTCTAACCCATCTCCATTTTACCTAAATAAAGATAAATTATATAATTGAATAATAAAAAATTTTAAATTATATAAATCATTATATTTTCCCCTATTTATAATTATATATATATATATATATATATATAAATAAAAAATGAAAATTAAAGTGGAAATTGGAGAATATTTAATAATTTTGACTTCTTTGGAGTTTGACTAATTTGTGGTCACNGTTTCATAAACCCTAAGTATTATCATCGAAGCCATTTAAACCCTAATAATCATCCTCGTAGCCATTTAAACNCTCTCTTTTTATCTTAATCTTATTTTTTAAATTTAAATTTCAAATTTTTTTATCTAGATATTATTTTTTTTTAATTTAAATTTCAAACCCTTTTTATCTTAATATTATTTTTTAAATTTAAATTTCAAACCCTTTTTATCTTAATATTATTTATTATGACCTTCAAAACCTTCTTATTTATATATATGCATAATATATATATATATACATGCCCTTGTTATTTATTATACTCTATTAAATTCTCTTCTTAATCGTGATTAATTTCTTTAATCACTTTCTCTTCAACTCTTCTTCAAATTTTAATGGGTTCTAATNCCAATCAAACCTCCTCCATTCATCCTATCATGGATAACCCTCTTGAAGCACTTAATAACCCAAACTTTTTTNTAAATTCTCTTCTTAATCGTGATTAATTTCTTTAATCACTTTCTCTTCAACTCTTCTTCAAATTTTAATGGGTTCTAATACAAACCAAGGAGAGCAAGTCGGTTTGGTGGTAATCAGTCATCAGCTCTTCCTCATATTTTAATGGGTTATAATCCAAACCAGGAAGAGCCAACTAGGTTTGGTGGTGATAATATGTATCCATATATTCCATCTTTACAAATAGCTTCAACCCCAGGAGGTAGCNTATGAATTTCAATTTTGACAACCTTCAAGTGGGCGGTGCTGTCGCCAATACCATGTCTCTGCCTTTGGATTCTTGCTATCCTTTCAATTTAAATCCAAATTTTCAGGTTGGTTACATAATCATTATCTTCTATCATATCTATGATATTGAGATTGATATATAAATTTTATAATCATTTTGCAGATGAACTACGAACAAGCTCTTCAATCCATGCAATATCCAGACAATAGTTTTGTATCACAACAAAGTTTTGATAATCATATGGGGAATAATTCAATATTACACCAACGTTTTGATAGCTACGTGGAAAGTGATTCAACGTTGCTACAAAGTTTTGATACACATCCACTTGTATTGTCAAATATTTGTGGTAACCACCATCCTCTCTCTCTCTCGTGTGTTTTATTTATTTGGTTCAAATTTGGATAAATGTTCTAATATTTTTTTCCTTTTATTATGAATGTAGCAGATACATGGATTGAACCAGCACCAAATCTCGAAAGGATAAATGAACCTTTTACACCTCAAACTCGTCCCGATGAAACGAATGAAAATGGATGAAAATGGATGCAATTGAGTAGATGGTTTGAGAAGTGTTCATGAGCTTTGTACAAATAGAATACGTATATATCACAATTTGTTCTTTATTTTGTGTGTTTATTTGTTTATTAAAAGAATGGAACGTGTGTCTATTCCTTTATTAAAGGAATGGAACAAATAATTATATTAATGAGATGCTATATTCTTTTTTGCTCTCCCCCTCCATCTTCTCACTCTCATCGATGACGGGTAGTTTTCGAAGTTGAATATGAGCCACAACCGAATTATAGTGAAACAAATAGATGAATAAGAAATAACAACTTATCGGAAGAATCCTTTCCCTGGAAGAACTTTGAGCACTTGTACTTTCCAATTCTCTTTGTTTGTTGCTGTGAATAGCGCATATATTTGATCGTATATCTGTAATTGAATATTGAATCAACAAACGTTGCAATATTCATTTGTCATCAAATATAGACAGTCAGGCCAATCAACCACCCCGTTCTTTTTTACCTATATTCACTCCATTCAAATATTTAACTTAGAGATAAATTTTGGCACATCAATCCATATGGTTGATTATAAATTTAATGTATGTATAGTAAATATGTATAAGCCGACAATATATTAAATTATTATTTTAATTAAAATTTGGATTAAAATTTTTAGAATATATATTTAGAATTTAATTTATTCCTTTCATATTTTATATTTAACATCAATATAATTATTTCAATTTTAATAGAATCGTATAAATTATAGTTATATATTAATCTGAATCCTTACAATTAGCTTCACAGTCAGAGAGTAGCCTCAATTCCTCTACCTCTGTTGGTATTAACTCCAATCGAACGTGATGAGGATCCGACGAAACCCTAAGGCTACAATGAAGAACCAGAAGAATGGTTCGCATCATCTATCAAGAATCAAAAAACAGCGATTAATTTGGACTCCAGAACTTGATCAATCGTTTCTTCAAGTTCTTGAAGTTCTTCAAGCTCAAAATGGCTCATCAAACGGGAGTAAGTTTATGTTTTTCTTTCGTTTTATGAATCTTTGTTATCATGAAACCTAATTTGTGGTTTGTGTTCTATTAACGTAAAAGTTGTTCCTAGGAAGATCTTGGAGGAAATGAGAAAACGATATCCGCATATCACTCGAAAAAATATTACCAGCCAAGTGCAAGTAAATGGAGTTTCTTCTTTGTTCTTGTTTTGTTCTTATTTCCATTTTGATTTTGACAACGTTTGATCTAAGAGTAATTTGTTGGTTATATGGAGAGACAGAGATTGCATCTCAGAAATGGGAATAATTCAGCTAAATCCTCTTCCAACTCTCTACCTTTCTCTTCTACCATTGATTCTCAACTTCTTCTCGAAAGTCCTACCACTGCCATAAACCCTAATTTTTAGGTTCCTACATCGACCAGCTTCGAAAACCCTAATTATCATCCTCGAAGCCATTTAAACCTATTTATCATCCTCGAATCCATTTAAACCTATTTATCATCCTCGAATCCATTTAAACCTATTTATCATCCTCGAATCCATTTAAACCCTAATTATCATTCCAAAACCCCTAATTATAACCCTCTTCCACAAACCCATTTCAATTCCATAAATCCTAATTATAACCCTCCTCCACAAACCCATTTTAGTTCTATAAACCCTTCCTCCACAAACCCATTTCAGTTCTATAAACCCTAATAATCATGGCGAAAAAATGTTAGTTGTTAATAACAATCGTTCATAAATTTAATTTGATACCCCTAATAATCATGGCGAACACAAGTTAGTTGTTAATAACAATCGTTCATAAATTTAATTTGATGTATGTAGTGATATTTTGAGGGTATAATAAACTTAATGGCCCTTTAAAATTATTAGTGAGTTCTGTTTTAAAACGCTTTCCTTCCGCTCAAGCTCAGCTCAAGTCGATTGCTATGTTGCTTTTTTCTCACGAGAAAAGAAAAGCCCAAGCCCACTGGGCTATTAGGTCAGCCCAGCCCACTGTGCGTTCCCCTTTTGGGCTTCTCCCTCAAAATTTGTCTATGGGCTTTCCTTCCTAGGTCGGCCCAAGCCCACTGCACTATTAGGGCCAGCCCACATCGTCACCCGCTATGTTCTTATTTTAGAACTCGTCTATGTCTTTCAGCCTAGGCCCACTTCCCCTTATCCTCTTATGCACCGATATGTTCACGTTTTGTATTATTATTTTAATTAAAATTTGGATTGAACTTTTAAAAAAAATTATATTTATAATTTAATTCATTTCTTTTATACTTATACATAAATATACATTATTTTAATTTTAATAAAATCTAAAATAAGTATAAATTATAGTTATTATTAAATTTAAAATTGAATAAAAATAAATAATTTCTAACCCATCTCCATTTTACCTAAATAAANGCCTCATTAACGCTACCTCTGCAAGTATTAACTCCGGCGGAACGTCGTCCGGATTCAACGACAACGGTGTGGGAAGAGCCAGTTCTTCAAACCCTCAAGCTTCAATGAACAAGAGGAATGGTTCTCATCAAAAACAACGATTTATTTGGACTCAAGAACATCATCAATCGTTTCTTGAAGTTATTGAACTTCTTGAAACTCAAAATGGCACATCAAACAGGAGTAAGTTTATGTTTTTCTTTCGTTTTATGAATCTTTGTTANACAAATAGAATACGTATATATCACAATTTGTTCTTTATTTTGTGTGTTTATTTGTTTATTAAAAGAATGGAACGTNGATCTTGGAAGAAATGCGAAAAAGATATCCAAATATCACTCGAGAAAACATTGCTAGCCACCTTCAAGTAAGAGGATTTCTTCTTCTCGTTCTTGTTCATGTTCAAGATGGTTTTTCTTTCCGTTTTAATTCTAACAAGGAATTTGTTGGTGCATGCAGAAACATAGGTTGCATCTAAAAAATTTGAACAACAGAGAGTTGAATAATTTAGCTACTAGCCTTAATTCTCAGCTTCTTCTCCAAAGTCCTTCCTTTGTCATAAACCCTAATTTTCAGGTTCCTCAATCGACCTGTTCAAGCTCCGAAAACCCTAATTTTAATGTTCCTTCACATACTTATTCCCGTTCGAAAAACCCTAATCCTCAGCCTCCTCCACGAATCCATTCCCGCTCGGAAAGCCCTAATTCTTGCCCTTCTTCACAAAACCATTCTAGTTTCATAAACCCTAAGTATTATCATCGAAGCCATTTAAACCCTAATAATCATCCTCGTAGCCATTTAAACCATAATTATCATTCCGAAAACGCTAATGCTAATGGTCACCCTCTTCCACAAACCCATTTCAATTCCATAAACCCTAATTGTGACCCTCTCCCACAAACCCATTTAATTTCCAACGACCCTATTTATCAATCTATTCCACAAACCCATTTCAATTCCATCAACCCTAATTCTAATTCAAATATGATGAATGTTGGTGGAATACAAGAAAACCCACATTTAGTTCAACCCACAAACACTGATTTTGGTATTAGCCCTTGCCCTCCTCCAATTTCACACAATCAAACCTCCTCCATTCATCCTACCATGGATAACCCTCTTGAAGCACTTAATAACCCAAACTTTTTTCAAGATTACAACATGAATTTCAATTCCGACGACCTTCAACTTGGTGGTTCTGTCGACAATAACATGTCTCTACCTCTGAATTCATGCTTTCCTTTCAATTTAAATCCCAATTTTCAGGTTGGTTAAATAATCATTATCTTCTATCATATATATAATTACTGAATTTGATATATAAACTCTATAATCATTTTGCAGATGAACTACGAACAAGCTCTTCAATCCATGCAATACTCAGACAATAGTTTTGTATCACAACAAAATTTTGATAATCAGATGGAGAATGATTCAATATTACACCAACGTTTTGATAGCTACGTGGAAAATGATTCAACGTTGCTACAAAGTTTTGATACACAACCACTTGTATTGTCAAATATTTGTGGTACCCACCATCCTCTCTCTCTCTCTCTATTGTGTGTTTTATTTATTTGGTTCAAATTTTGGATAAATCATTTATGTTCTAACATTTTTTTTCCTCTTATTATGATTATGAATTGAGCAGATACATGGATTGAACCAACACCAAATCTCGAAAGGATAAATGAACCTTTTACATCTCAGAATCGTCCCGATGAAACGAATGAAAATGGATGCAATTGAGTAGATGGTTTGAGAAGTGTTCATGAGCTTTGTTCAAATAGAATACGTATATATCACAATTTGTCCTTTATTTTGTGTGTTTATTTGTTTATTAAAAGAATGGAACGTGTGTGTATTCCTTTATTACAGCAACGTTTTGATAGCTACATGGAAAGTGATTCAATATTACTACAAAGTTTTGACAATCATACGGAGAATGATTCTACATTCCAACAAGGTTTTGATAATCAAATGGAGAATGGTTCGATATTACAAGCAAGGTTTTGATAATCAAATGGAGAATGATTCAATATTACTACCAAGTTTTTATACACATCCACTCTTATGGNGCAATTGAGTAGATGGTTTGAGAAGTGTTCATGAGCTTTGTACAAATAGAATACGTATATATCACAATTTGTTCTTTATTTTGTGTGTTTATTTGTTTATTAAAAGAATGGAACGTGTGTCTATTCCTTTATTAAAGGAATGGAACAAATAATTATATTAATGAGATGCTATATTCTTTTTTGCTCTCCCCCTCCATCTTCTCACTCTCATCGATGACGGGTAGTTTTCGAAGTTGAATATGAGCCACAACCGAATTATAGTGAAACAAATAGATGAATAAGAAATAACAACTTATCGGAAGAATCCTTTCCCTGGAAGAACTTTGAGCACTTGTACTTTCCAATTCTCTTTGTTTGTTGCTGTGAATAGCGCATATATTTGATCGTATATCTGTAATTGAATATTGAATCAACAAACGTTGCAATATTCATTTGTCATCAAATATAGACAGTCAGGCCAATCAACCACCCCGTTCTTTTTTACCTATATTCACTCCATTCAAATATTTAACTTAGAGATAAATTTTGGCACATCAATCCATATGGTTGATTATAAATTTAATGTATGTATAGTAAATATGTATAAGCCGACAATATATTAAATTATTATTTTAATTAAAATTTGGATTAAAATTTTTAGAATATATATTTAGAATTTAATTTATTCCTTTCATATTTTATATTTAACATCAATATAATTATTTCAATTTTAATAGAATCGTATAAATTATAGTTATATATTAATCTGAATCCTTACAATTAGCTTCACAGTCAGAGAGTAGCCTCAATTCCTCTACCTCTGTTGGTATTAACTCCAATCGAACGTGATGAGGATCCGACGAAACCCTAAGGCTACAATGAAGAACCAGAAGAATGGTTCGCATCATCTATCAAGAATCAAAAAACAGCGATTAATTTGGACTCCAGAACTTGATCAATCGTTTCTTCAAGTTCTTGAAGTTCTTCAAGCTCAAAATGGCTCATCAAACGGGAGTAAGTTTATGTTTTTCTTTCGTTTTATGAATCTTTGTTATCATGAAACCTAATTTGTGGTTTGTGTTCTATTAACGTAAAAGTTGTTCCTAGGAAGATCTTGGAGGAAATGAGAAAACGATATCCGCATATCACTCGAAAAAATATTACCAGCCAAGTGCAAGTAAATGGAGTTTCTTCTTTGTTCTTGTTTTGTTCTTATTTCCATTTTGATTTTGACAACGTTTGATCTAAGAGTAATTTGTTGGTTATATGGAGAGACAGAGATTGCATCTCAGAAATGGGAATAATTCAGCTAAATCCTCTTCCAACTCTCTACCTTTCTCTTCTACCATTGATTCTCAACTTCTTCTCGAAAGTCCTACCACTGCCATAAACCCTAATTTTTAGGTTCCTACATCGACCAGCTTCGAAAACCCTAATTATCATCCTCGAAGCCATTTAAACCTATTTATCATCCTCGAATCCATTTAAACCTATTTATCATCCTCGAATCCATTTAAACCTATTTATCATCCTCGAATCCATTTAAACCCTAATTATCATTCCAAAACCCCTAATTATAACCCTCTTCCACAAACCCATTTCAATTCCATAAATCCTAATTATAACCCTCCTCCACAAACCCATTTTAGTTCTATAAACCCTTCCTCCACAAACCCATTTCAGTTCTATAAACCCTAATAATCATGGCGAAAAAATGTTAGTTGTTAATAACAATCGTTCATAAATTTAATTTGATACCCCTAATAATCATGGCGAACACAAGTTAGTTGTTAATAACAATCGTTCATAAATTTAATTTGATGTATGTAGTGATATTTTGAGGGTATAATAAACTTAATGGCCCTTTAAAATTATTAGTGAGTTCTGTTTTAAAACGCTTTCCTTCCGCTCAAGCTCAGCTCAAGTCGATTGCTATGTTGCTTTTTTCTCACGAGAAAAGAAAAGCCCAAGCCCACTGGGCTATTAGGTCAGCCCAGCCCACTGTGCGTTCCCCTTTTGGGCTTCTCCCTCAAAATTTGTCTATGGGCTTTCCTTCCTAGGTCGGCCCAAGCCCACTGCACTATTAGGGCCAGCCCACATCGTCACCCGCTATGTTCTTATTTTAGAACTCGTCTATGTCTTTCAGCCTAGGCCCACTTCCCCTTATCCTCTTATGCACCGATATGTTCACGTTTTGTATTATTATTTTAATTAAAATTTGGATTGAACTTTTAAAAAAAATTATATTTATAATTTAATTCATTTCTTTTATACTTATACATAAATATACATTATTTTAATTTTAATAAAATCTAAAATAAGTATAAATTATAGTTATTATTAAATTTAAAATTGAATAAAAATAAATAATTTCTAACCCATCTCCATTTTACCTAAATAAAGATAAATTATATAATTGAATAATAAAAAATTTTAAATTATATAAATCATTATATTTTCCCCTATTTATAATTATATATATATATATATATATATATAAATAAAAAATGAAAATTAAAGTGGAAATTGGAGAATATTTAATAATTTTGACTTCTTTGGAGTTTGACTAATTTGTGGTCACATTTATTTGTCATCAATTTAGTCAACACATCTTCAATTGAATTAGTCATAACATATTATCCTATGAATTAAATAAAAATGACTTTTGGATTTTTAAAATAATTTTATTTTTTCCAAATTATGTAATAATGACGACTGATTTATGTCATAAATAATTGGATAATAAATATTTATATAGAAATCAATATTAAACAAACTTTAGATATTTTCAATGAGATTTTTTTTTACAAAAAATTCCTCTAATAAAGATCTTTGTTAAAATATAATTTAATAGATAAATTAAAATATTTTTTTATCTCTAATTTAATTTTAAAAAAATAAAAAATTACGGTTGAATATATCCATTAAATAATTGTTTGACTGTATAAATAAAGACGAAACAAAGTCAAGAATAGAATGCAATAATGCGAAAGACATCAAGAGCCCGAGGTCGACTTCAAACTAAATTTCGTTCCCAAAATGTCCCCGAGCATGAATTGTGAGAACGGGGGCGATGTTATTGGAGACTCTCGAGACTTGAAGAAAGCCTCTAATAAAGCTTAGACGGTGTGTAGTAATCTCTCGTGAGAGCTTAAATCAAAGAGTCGATCTCAGTCTAAAACTGATGAAGCTCCACCACGATAACTAAAAAAATGTTTATAAAAGTTCAAGAATATTTTTGAAACTATTTAAAGTTAATACAAATAAAAAGAAACCCAAAATAAAAATTTATAATTATATATATATATATATTTAATATAGATGAATTAATTTTTAAAAATTTAAATTTATCCGACAATTTTATATTATAAATATAAAATTAAGAAGTTAAATAGTTATTTAATATTTTAAAAAGTTGGTAAATTAAATATATGTACACACAACTTATAATTTAATTATAAATTAAGGATATTTAACAAACACGTGGATTAATAAATGTGAACACGGAACGCCATATCAAATGACTCGTCACCGACTTCACACGTCACGTTTCCCACGTGGATATTTCCTGTCTCATTNGGTGCATGCAGAAACATAGGTTGCATCTAAAAAATTTGAACAACAGAGAGTTGAATAATTTAGCTACTAGCCTTAATTCTCAGCTTCTTCTCCAAAGTCCTTCCTTNCAACTACTAGCCTTAATTCTCAGCTTCTTCTCCAAAGTCCTTCCTTTGTCATAAACCCTAATTTTCAGGTTCCTCAATCGACCTGTTCAAGCTCCGAAAACCCTAATTTTAATGTTCCTTCACATACCTATTCCCGTTCGAAAAACCCTAATCCTCAGCCTCCTCCACGAATCCATTCCCGCTCGGAAAGCCCTAATTCTTGCCCTTCTTCACAAAACCATTCTAGTTTCATAAACCCTAAGTATTATCATCGAAGCCATTTAAACCCTAATAATCATCCTCGTAGCCATTTAAACCCTAATTATCATTCCGAAAACGCTAATGCTAATGGTCACCCTCTTCCACAAACCCATTTCAATTCCATAAACCCTAATTGTGACCCTCTCCCACAAACCCATTTAATTTCCAACGACCCTATTTATCAATCTATTCCACAAACCCATTTCAATTCCATCAACCCTAATTCTAATTCAAATATGATGAATGTTGGTGGAATACAAGAAAACCCACATTTAGTTCAACCCACAAACACTGATTTTGGTATTAGCCCTTGCCCTCCTCCAATTTCACCCAATCAAACCTCCTCCATTCATCCTACCATGGATAACCCTCTTGAAGCACTTAATAACCCAAACTTTTTTNTTTGTCATAAACCCTAATTTTCAGGTTCCTCAATCGACCTGTTCAAGCTCCGAAAACCCTAATTTTAATGTTCCTTCACATACCTATTCCCGTTCGAAAAACCCTAATCCTCAGCCTCCTCCACGAATCCATTCCCGCTCGGAAAGCCCTAATTCTTGCCCTTCTTCACAAAACCATTCTAGTTTCATAAACCCTAAGTATTATCATCGAAGCCATTTAAACCCTAATAATCATCCTCGTAGCCATTTAAACCATAATTATCATTCCGAAAACGCTAATGCTAATGGTCACCCTCTTCCACAAACCCATTTCAATTCCATAAACCGTAATTGTGACCCTCTCCCACAAACCCATTTAATTTCCAACGACCCTATTTATCAATCTATTCCACAAACCCATTTCAATTCCATCAACCCTAATTCTAATTCAAATATGATGAATGTTGGTGGAATACAAGAAAACCCACATTTAGTTCAACCCACAAACACTGATTTTGGTATTAGCCCTTGCCCTCCTCCAATTTCACACAATCAAACCTCCTCCATTCATCCTACCATGGATAACCCTCTTGAAGCACTTAATAACCCAAACTTTTTTCAAGATTACAACATGAATTTCAATTCCGACGACCTTCAACTTGGTGGTTCTGTCGACAATAACATGTCTCTACCTCTGAATTCATGCTTTCCTTTCAATTTAAATCCCAATTTTCAGGTTGGTTAAATAATCATTATCTTCTATCATATATATAATTACTGAATTTGATATATAAACTCTATAATCATTTTGCAGATGAACTACGAACAAGCTCTTCAATCCATGCAATACTCAGACAATAGTTTTGTATCACAACAAAATTTTGATAATCAGATGGAGAATGATTCAATATTACACCAACGTTTTGATAGCTACGTGGAAAATGATTCAACGTTGCTACAAAGTTTTGATACACAACCACTTGTATTGTCAAATATTTGTGGTACCCACCATCCTCTCTCTCTCTCTCTATTGTGTGTTTTATTTATTTGGTTCAAATTTTGGATAAATCATTTATGTTCTAACATTTTTTTTCCTNTGAAACCTAATTTGTGGTTTGTGTTCTATTAACGTAAAAGTTGTTCCTAGGAAGATCTTGGAGGAAATGAGAAAACGATATCCGCATATCACTCGAAAAAATATTACCAGCCAAGTGCAAGTAAATGGAGTTTCTTCTTTGTTCTTGTTTTGTTCTTATTTCCATTTTGATTTTGACAACGTTTGATCTAAGAGTAATTTGTTGGTTATATGGAGAGACAGAGATTGCATCTCAGAAATGGGAATAATTCAGCTAAATCCTCTTCCAACTCTCTACCTTTCTCTTCTACCATTGATTCTCAACTTCTTCTCGAAAGTCCTACCACTGCCATAAACCCTAATTTTTAGGTTCCTACATCGACCAGCTTCGAAAACCCTAATTATCATCCTCGAAGCCATTTAAACCTATTTATCATCCTCGAATCCATTTAAACCTATTTATCATCCTCGAATCCATTTAAACCTATTTATCATCCTCGAATCCATTTAAACCCTAATTATCATTCCAAAACCCCTAATTATAACCCTCTTCCACAAACCCATTTCAATTCCATAAATCCTAATTATAACCCTCCTCCACAAACCCATTTTAGTTCTATAAACCCTTCCTCCACAAACCCATTTCAGTTCTATAAACCCTAATAATCATGGCGAAAAAATGTTAGTTGTTAATAACAATCGTTCATAAATTTAATTTGATACCCCTAATAATCATGGCGAACACAAGTTAGTTGTTAATAACAATCGTTCATAAATTTAATTTGATGTATGTAGTGATATTTTGAGGGTATAATAAACTTAATGGCCCTTTAAAATTATTAGTGAGTTCTGTTTTAAAACGCTTTCCTTCCGCTCAAGCTCAGCTCAAGTCGATTGCTATGTTGCTTTTTTCTCACGAGAAAAGAAAAGCCCAAGCCCACTGGGCTATTAGGTCAGCCCAGCCCACTGTGCGTTCCCCTTTTGGGCTTCTCCCTCAAAATTTGTCTATGGGCTTTCCTTCCTAGGTCGGCCCAAGCCCACTGCACTATTAGGGCCAGCCCACATCGTCACCCGCTATGTTCTTATTTTAGAACTCGTCTATGTCTTTCAGCCTAGGCCCACTTCCCCTTATCCTCTTATGCACCGATATGTTCACGTTTTGTATTATTATTTTAATTAAAATTTGGATTGAACTTTTAAAAAAAATTATATTTATAATTTAATTCATTTCTTTTATACTTATACATAAATATACATTATTTTAATTTTAATAAAATCTAAAATAAGTATAAATTATAGTTATTATTAAATTTAAAATTGAATAAAAATAAATAATTTCTAACCCATCTCCATTTTACCTAAATAAAGATAAATTATATAATTGAATAATAAAAAATTTTAAATTATATAAATCATTATATTTTCCCCTATTTATAATTATATATATATATATATATATATATAAATAAAAAATGAAAATTAAAGTGGAAATTGGAGAATATTTAATAATTTTGACTTCTTTGGAGTTTGACTAATTTGTGGTCACATTTATTTGTCATCAATTTAGTCAACACATCTTCAATTGAATTAGTCATAACATATTATCCTATGAATTAAATAAAAATGACTTTTGGATTTTTAAAATAATTTTATTTTTTCCAAATTATGTAATAATGACGACTGATTTATGTCATAAATAATTGGATAATAAATATTTATATAGAAATCAATATTAAACAAACTTTAGATATTTTCAATGAGATTTTTTTTTACAAAAAATTCCTCTAATAAAGATCTTTGTTAAAATATAATTTAATAGATAAATTAAAATATTTTTTTATCTCTAATTTAATTTTAAAAAAATAAAAAATTACGGTTGAATATATCCATTAAATAATTGTTTGACTGTATAAATAAAGACGAAACAAAGTCAAGAATAGAATGCAATAATGCGAAAGACATCAAGAGCCCGAGGTCGACTTCAAACTAAATTTCGTTCCCAAAATGTCCCCGAGCATGAATTGTGAGAACGGGGGCGATGTTATTGGAGACTCTCGAGACTTGAAGAAAGCCTCTAATAAAGCTTAGACGGTGTGTAGTAATCTCTCGTGAGAGCTTAAATCAAAGAGTCGATCTCAGTCTAAAACTGATGAAGCTCCACCACGATAACTAAAAAAATGTTTATAAAAGTTCAAGAATATTTTTGAAACTATTTAAAGTTAATACAAATAAAAAGAAACCCAAAATAAAAATTTATAATTATATATATATATATATTTAATATAGATGAATTAATTTTTAAAAATTTAAATTTATCCGACAATTTTATATTATAAATATAAAATTAAGAAGTTAAATAGTTATTTAATATTTTAAAAAGTTGGTAAATTAAATATATGTACACACAACTTATAATTTAATTATAAATTAAGGATATTTAACAAACACGTGGATTAATAAATGTGAACACGGAACGCCATATCAAATGACTCGTCACCGACTTCACACGTCACGTTTCCCACGTGGATATTTCCTGTCTCATTTTTTTTTTAAATTGAAAATATTTATTTATTCTCGGTAGATTTCGGCCCCCATATTTGGAATCTTTTTGTGGAATATTTATTAATTGTTTTGGCCACGTGGCGTTTGGATGATTAATAGATTTTAAAATTTAAATTATATATTANCTCTTATTATGATTATGAATTGAGCAGATACATGGATTGAACCAACACCAAATCTCGAAAGGATAAATGAACCTTTTACATCTCAGAATCGTCCCGATGAAACGAATGAAAATGGATGCAATTGAGTAGATGGTTTGAGAAGTGTTCATGAGCTTTGTTCAAATAGAATACGTATATATCACAATTTGTCCTTTATTTTGTGTGTTTATTTGTTTATTAAAAGAATGGAACGTNAGCTAAATCCTCTTCCAACTCTCTACCTTTCTCTTCTACCATTGATTCTCAACTTCTTCTCGAAAGTCCTACCACTGCCATAAACCCTAATTTTTAGGTTCCTACATCGACCAGCTTCGAAAACCCTAATTATCATCCTCGAAGCCATTTAAACCTATTTATCATCCTCGAATCCATTTAAACCTATTTATCATCCTCGAATCCATTTAAACCTATTTATCATCCTCGAATCCATTTAAACCCTAATTATCATTCCAAAACCCCTAATTATAACCCTCTTCCACAAACCCATTTCAATTCCATAAATCCTAATTATAACCCTCCTCCACAAACCCATTTTAGTTCTATAAACCCTTCCTCCACAAACCCATTTCAGTTCTATAAACCCTAATAATCATGGCGAAAAAATGTTAGTTGTTAATAACAATCGTTCATAAATTTAATTTGATACCCCTAATAATCATGGCGAACACAAGTTAGTTGTTAATAACAATCGTTCATAAATTTAATTTGATGTATGTAGTGATATTTTGAGGGTATAATAAACTTAATGGCCCTTTAAAATTATTAGTGAGTTCTGTTTTAAAACGCTTTCCTTCCGCTCAAGCTCAGCTCAAGTCGATTGCTATGTTGCTTTTTTCTCACGAGAAAAGAAAAGCCCAAGCCCACTGGGCTATTAGGTCAGCCCAGCCCACTGTGCGTTCCCCTTTTGGGCTTCTCCCTCAAAATTTGTCTATGGGCTTTCCTTCCTAGGTCGGCCCAAGCCCACTGCACTATTAGGGCCAGCCCACATCGTCACCCGCTATGTTCTTATTTTAGAACTCGTCTATGTCTTTCAGCCTAGGCCCACTTCCCCTTATCCTCTTATGCACCGATATGTTCACGTTTTGTATTATTATTTTAATTAAAATTTGGATTGAACTTTTAAAAAAAATTATATTTATAATTTAATTCATTTCTTTTATACTTATACATAAATATACATTATTTTAATTTTAATAAAATCTAAAATAAGTATAAATTATAGTTATTATTAAATTTAAAATTGAATAAAAATAAATAATTTCTAACCCATCTCCATTTTACCTAAATAAAGATAAATTATATAATTGAATAATAAAAAATTTTAAATTATATAAATCATTATATTTTCCCCTATTTATAATTATATATATATATATATATATATATAAATAAAAAATGAAAATTAAAGTGGAAATTGGAGAATATTTAATAATTTTGACTTCTTTGGAGTTTGACTAATTTGTGGTCACATTTATTTGTCATCAATTTAGTCAACACATCTTCAATTGAATTAGTCATAACATATTATCCTATGAATTAAATAAAAATGACTTTTGGATTTTTAAAATAATTTTATTTTTTCCAAATTATGTAATAATGACGACTGATTTATGTCATAAATAATTGGATAATAAATATTTATATAGAAATCAATATTAAACAAACTTTAGATATTTTCAATGAGATTTTTTTTTACAAAAAATTCCTCTAATAAAGATCTTTGTTAAAATATAATTTAATAGATAAATTAAAATATTTTTTTATCTCTAATTTAATTTTAAAAAAATAAAAAATTACGGTTGAATATATCCATTAAATAATTGTTTGACTGTATAAATAAAGACGAAACAAAGTCAAGAATAGAATGCAATAATGCGAAAGACATCAAGAGCCCGAGGTCGACTTCAAACTAAATTTCGTTCCCAAAATGTCCCCGAGCATGAATTGTGAGAACGGGGGCGATGTTATTGGAGACTCTCGAGACTTGAAGAAAGCCTCTAATAAAGCTTAGACGGTGTGTAGTAATCTCTCGTGAGAGCTTAAATCAAAGAGTCGATCTCAGTCTAAAACTGATGAAGCTCCACCACGATAACTAAAAAAATGTTTATAAAAGTTCAAGAATATTTTTGAAACTATTTAAAGTTAATACAAATAAAAAGAAACCCAAAATAAAAATTTATAATTATATATATATATATATTTAATATAGATGAATTAATTTTTAAAAATTTAAATTTATCCGACAATTTTATATTATAAATATAAAATTAAGAAGTTAAATAGTTATTTAATATTTTAAAAAGTTGGTAAATTAAATATATGTACACACAACTTATAATTTAATTATAAATTAAGGATATTTAACAAACACGTGGATTAATAAATGTGAACACGGAACGCCATATCAAATGACTCGTCACCGACTTCACACGTCACGTTTCCCACGTGGATATTTCCTGTCTCATTTTTTTTTTAAATTGAAAATATTTATTTATTCTCGGTAGATTTCGGCCCCCATATTTGGAATCTTTTTGTGGAATATTTATTAATTGTTTTGGCCACGTGGCGTTTGGATGATTAATAGATTTTAAAATTTAAATTATATATTAATAGTCTATTTTAATTTTTAGTTATATTAAAAAAATTAAGATTTTATTTTATTTTTATATTTTTTTAAAAAATTAAGCTTTATTCAATGTTTCAAAATATGAACCAAATTTTAAAAAATTAGCCTTTGCTTTCATAATTTGTCGTACTTGTAGACTCGGTCAAAGATACGAGAAAATAACGAATTTGAGTCATGTCTCTAACTTAGCAATGTTANGCAACGTTTTGATAGCTACATGGAAAGTGATTCAATATTACTACAAAGTTTTGACAATCATACGGAGAATGATTCTACATTCCAACAAGGTTTTGATAATCAAATGGAGAATGGTTCGATATTACAAGCAAGGTTTTGATAATCAAATGGAGAATGATTCAATATTACTACCAAGTTTTTANCCCCTAATTATAACCCTCTTCCACAAACCCATTTCAATTCCATAAATCCTAATTATAACCCTCCTCCACAAACCCATTTTAGTTCTATAAACCCTTCCTCCACAAACCCATTTCAGTTCTNTATACACATCCACTCTTATGGTCAAATATTTGTGGTACTCACCATCCTCTCTTTTGTTTTATTTAGTTCAAATTTGACCATCCTCTTTCTTATTTTATTTAGTTCAAATTTGGATAAATTATTTATGATCTAACATTTTTTACTCTAATTAATATGAATCGTGCATGGGTGGAACCACAACCGAATTTCACGAAGATAAATGAACTTTTTACACCTGATCAAACAAATGAAAATGGATGTAATTGAGTAAATGGTAAGAGCAGTGTTCCTATATCGTATAGATGAAATGATATTCTTTTCCAAATTTTATATGTAAATTATTACAAATATCTTCACTACCTTCACTTCTCCGTAACCCCTAGCGGCCTACCATGGAATATAGGTGCCCGCCCTAATTGTTGTTGTCGCCCATGAGTATCGAACACAAGGTTGTTGATTTTGTTTAATAATCATCGCGAACACAAGTTAGTTCTTTAATAATAATAATCATTGTTCATAAATTTGATGTATGTAGAGATATTTTGAGGGTATAATAAAGTTAATGGCTTTTTGAAATTATTATTGAGTTCTCTTTTTAATGAGCTCAGCTCAAGCCCATTGCTATATTTTTTCTCACGACAAAAGGAAAGCCCAAGCCCACTGTGCTATNAACAATCGTTCATAAATTTAATTTGATACCCCTAATAATCATGGCGAACACAAGTTAGTTGTTAATAACAATCGTTCATAAATTTAATTTGATGTATGTAGTGATATTTTGAGGGTATAATAAACTTAATGGCCCTTTAAAATTATTAGTGAGTTCTGTTTTAAAACGCTTTCCTTCCGCTCAAGCTCAGCTCAAGTCGATTGCTATGTTGCTTTTTTCTCACGAGAAAAGAAAAGCCCAAGCCCACTGGGCTATTAGGTCAGCCCAGCCCACTGTGCGTTCCCCTTTTGGGCTTCTCCCTCAAAATTTGTCTATGGGCTTTCCTTCCTAGGTCGGCCCAAGCCCACTGCACTATTAGGGCCAGCCCACATCGTCACCCGCTATGTTCTTATTTTAGAACTCGTCTATGTCTTTCAGCCTAGGCCCACTTCCCCTTATCCTCTTATGCACCGATATGTTCACGTTTTGTATTATTATTTTAATTAAAATTTGGATTGAACTTTTAAAAAAAATTATATTTATAATTTAATTCATTTCTTTTATACTTATACATAAATATACATTATTTTAATTTTAATAAAATCTAAAATAAGTATAAATTATAGTTATTATTAAATTTAAAATTGAATAAAAATAAATAATTTCTAACCCATCTCCATTTTACCTAAATAAAGATAAATTATATAATTGAATAATAAAAAATTTTAAATTATATAAATCATTATATTTTCCCCTATTTATAATTATATATATATATATATATATATATAAATAAAAAATGAAAATTAAAGTGGAAATTGGAGAATATTTAATAATTTTGACTTCTTTGGAGTTTGACTAATTTGTGGTCACATTTATTTGTCATCAATTTAGTCAACACATCTTCAATTGAATTAGTCATAACATATTATCCTATGAATTAAATAAAAATGACTTTTGGATTTTTAAAATAATTTTATTTTTTCCAAATTATGTAATAATGACGACTGATTTATGTCATAAATAATTGGATAATAAATATTTATATAGAAATCAATATTAAACAAACTTTAGATATTTTCAATGAGATTTTTTTTTACAAAAAATTCCTCTAATAAAGATCTTTGTTAAAATATAATTTAATAGATAAATTAAAATATTTTTTTATCTCTAATTTAATTTTAAAAAAATAAAAAATTACGGTTGAATATATCCATTAAATAATTGTTTGACTGTATAAATAAAGACGAAACAAAGTCAAGAATAGAATGCAATAATGCGAAAGACATCAAGAGCCCGAGGTCGACTTCAAACTAAATTTCGTTCCCAAAATGTCCCCGAGCATGAATTGTGAGAACGGGGGCGATGTTATTGGAGACTCTCGAGACTTGAAGAAAGCCTCTAATAAAGCTTAGACGGTGTGTAGTAATCTCTCGTGAGAGCTTAAATCAAAGAGTCGATCTCAGTCTAAAACTGATGAAGCTCCACCACGATAACTAAAAAAATGTTTATAAAAGTTCAAGAATATTTTTGAAACTATTTAAAGTTAATACAAATAAAAAGAAACCCAAAATAAAAATTTATAATTATATATATATATATATTTAATATAGATGAATTAATTTTTAAAAATTTAAATTTATCCGACAATTTTATATTATAAATATAAAATTAAGAAGTTAAATAGTTATTTAATATTTTAAAAAGTTGGTAAATTAAATATATGTACACACAACTTATAATTTAATTATAAATTAAGGATATTTAACAAACACGTGGATTAATAAATGTGAACACGGAACGCCATATCAAATGACTCGTCACCGACTTCACACGTCACGTTTCCCACGTGGATATTTCCTGTCTCATTTTTTTTTTAAATTGAAAATATTTATTTATTCTCGGTAGATTTCGGCCCCCATATTTGGAATCTTTTTGTGGAATATTTATTAATTGTTTTGGCCACGTGGCGTTTGGATGATTAATAGATTTTAAAATTTAAATTATATATTAATAGTCTATTTTAATTTTTAGTTATATTAAAAAAATTAAGATTTTATTTTATTTTTATATTTTTTTAAAAAATTAAGCTTTATTCAATGTTTCAAAATATGAACCAAATTTTAAAAAATTAGCCTTTGCTTTCATAATTTGTCGTACTTGTAGACTCGGTCAAAGATACGAGAAAATAACGAATTTGAGTCATGTCTCTAACTTAGCAATGTTAGTAGAAATTTTCGGTGTCGAGTAAAGAATTCGTCATGTGAACCTTAAATGATGTAGTTATTTGGAGATGCACGGTTGAGGTTTATCGACCTGATGATGTTCTCCGTGGAAGAAGAGTTAACATGAATTTATAGTTTGAAAAATTGATGATTGTTTAAGGAAAGACTCGATGATTCAAGTTCGGTGAGAGAATTATTGGGAATGCAACTGTAACAGCTCTAACTCACTGCTAGCAAATACTGTCTGTTTTGGCCCGTTACGTGTATCATTGTCAGCCTCATGGTTTTAAAACGAGTCTACTAAAGAGAGGTTTACACACTCTTATAAGAAATCCTTCGTTTCCCTCTCCAACAAATGTTTGATCTCACAATCTACTCCCATTGAAAGTCAGCATCCTCGTTGGCACATCGTTTAGTGTCTCGCTCTAATATCATTTGTAACAACCAAATCCCAAATGTATAATGATACTCTCCAACCAATACCGGATCTCACAGCAACCAAAATCTTGAATCGGCTAGATGAAAGGCATCTTCATTAGCACGAGACCCTTTATGTGAAACAAAAAATAAAGCAGTGAGAACTTACTTTCTTAATAAATTTATATATATATATATATATATATATACTTTGGTTTTTTTCTTTCGAGTTTTCCCTCAAAGTTTTTAAAACGCGTATGTTATGAAGAGATTTCCACATTCTTATCAGGAATGTTTTATTCTCCTCTCCAACCGATATGAGATCTCACAATTCACTTCCCTTAGGGGTCCAGTGTCATAACTGTTACACTGCTTGTTGTCTAGCTCTGATACTATCTGTAATAGTTCAAATNATCAGCCCAGCCCACTGTGCTATTAGATCAGCCCAGCCCACTGTGCTATGTTCCCTTTTGGGCTTCTTCCTCAAAATTTTAGTCTATGGGCTTCCTTCCTAGGTCGGCCCAAGCCCACTGCGCTATTCGATCAGCCCACATCGTCACCCACTCCTATGTTCTTATTTTAGAACTCGGCCTCTCTTTCTAGGTCAGCTTAGGCCCACTTCCCCTTACCTTTTACTTGAAGATTTGCAGTTCACGTTTTCTATTATTATTTTAATTAAAATTTGGATTAAATTTTTTAAAAAAATTATATTTATAATTTAATTCATTCATTTTATACTACTATGCATAAATATACATTATTTTAATTTTAATAAAATCTAAAATAAGTATAAATTATAGTTATTATTAAATTTAAAATTAAATAAAAAATAAATAATTTCTAAATATATATATTTTTAATTTAAATTTCAAACCGTTTTTATCTTAATATTATTTTTTAAATTTAATTTTCAAACCGTTTTTATCTTAATATTATTTATTATCATCCTCAAAACCTTAGATATATACATAATAATATATATATGTATACCCTTATTATTTATTATATTCTATTAAATCCTCTTCTTAGTGGTGATTAATTTCTTTAATCAATCTCTCCTCAACTCTTCTTCCGATTTTAATGGGTTTTAATCCAAACCAAGAAGAGCAAGTTGAGTTTGGTGTAATCAGTACTCTTCCTCAGATTTTGAGTTATATTACTCCACGGTTTTGATAATCCAATGGACAATGGTTCAATATTAGAGCAAGGGCAAGATTTTGATAATGAAATGGAGAATGTTTATACCATGGTTTTGATAGCTTCGAGGAGAGTGATTCAATATTAATGCAAAGTTTTGATAATCACTGGAGAATGATTCTAAATTACAACACGGTTTTGATAATCGAGTTGAGAATGGTTTAACATTAGAGAAAGGGCAAGGTTTTGATAATCAAATGCGAATGATTCAATATTACACCAAGGTTTTGATAGCTACTTGTAGAGTGATTCAATATTACTACAAAGTTTTGATACACATCCACTCTCAAATATTTGTGGTACCCACCGTCCTCTCTTTGTTTTATTTAGTTCAAATTTGGATAAATTATTTATGTTCTAACCTTTCTTACTCTAATTAATATGAATCTAACATATGCATGGGTGGAACCACAACCGAATTTCACGAAGATAAATGAATCTTTTACACCTGATCCAACAAATAAAAATGAATGCAATTGAGTAAATGATCGTAGCAGTGTTCTCGAGCTTTGTTCAAATAGAGTATTGTATATATCTATATTTAAAAATTTTGTTCGCATATTTATAGCACAATTTCTTAGTTATTAAGTTTGGTGTGTCTTAATTATTAAAAGAAATAACAAGTAATTATATTATGACGGTCGTTAGTGAAAAATAATTAATTTTAAAAATTGAAAATAAACCTCCAGTATTTTTTTAATTATTTTTTTATTTTATTTTATTTTATTTTATTTTATTTTGCCATTTTTACATCTCAATAACAAGATACATAAAATAAAAAAATCGAGTTTCTCAATTTACACCTTTTTTTATTGTGCTAAATCAAACTTATTAATCTTCCTAATTATCTTTCGATAATAATAAATATAAATTATATTATTAATTAATAAAAAAACTTAATTATATAAATAATTAATTTTCACCTTAATTCCATCTTTGTTGAAGAAGCCATTACAAAAATCCTAATTAATTATGACATTACAAAAACCCTAATTATCACCTTAAACATTGATTATCAGTTTTCTCACATTTTTTAACATTTCCAAAAATCCTAATGTCCAATTTCGTCCCCATTTCCAAAAATACTAAGTTTTTTTACGAACACATTTCAAATTTAAAAATACTAATTTTCGTAATTGAATGTATATCACTTATGAACAGTTTATCAGGTGTTGTAATCAAATGTATATTAGTTGTGATTGAATAGGTAAATGTTCTAACATCTTTTTAAAAATAGCCAGGCCAGGTGAATCCATATAATTCAGTTTATTAGAATATATAATCTATACGCGGTTAAAGATAGGATATCATACTATATCCATCATTATTTATAAATTTGATATATGTAAAGTTATTGGGAGGGTATTAAGTTATTAGTTTATTATGTTTAATAATTTTTAATTTGATAGGTGTAGAGACAATTTGAGGTATAATAAATTTAACAATCATGTTTAATTGCCATAATCCCTAATTTTTAGGCTCCTACATCGACCTGCTTGTAAAACCCTAATTATCATACTCGAAGCCATTTAAACCCTATCTGTCATCCGCGAACCCATTTAAACCTTAATAATCATCCTCTCGAATCCATTTAAACGCTAATTATCATTCCAAAACCCCTAATTGTCACCCTTTCCCTAATTGTCACCCTTTCCCACAAACCCATTTCAATTCCATAAACCCATCACCTCCTTCCACAAACCCATTTCAATTCCATAAACCCTATCTAAACCTATTTAAACCCTAATAATCATCCTCGAAGTCATTTAAACCCTAATTATCATTCCAAAATCCCTAATTGTCACCCTTTTCCACAAACCCATTTCAATTCCATAAATCCGTCACCTTCTTCCACAAACCCATTTCAATTCCATAAACCCTAATTATCACTCTCCTCCACAAACCCATTTCAGTTCTATAAACCCTAATTCCAATTCAAATATGATGAATGTTTGTGGAATCAAAGTAAACCCATTTTGTTCAACCCACAAACACTGATTTTGTATTAGCCCTTACCCTCCAATTTCACCCCATCAAACCTCCTTATCCTATGGATAACCCTTTTGGAGCATTCAATAACTCGAACATTTTTTAAAATTATAATATGAATTTCAATTCTAACGACCTTCAAGTCGTGTTTCAATTCTGACAACCTTCAAGTCGGATCGGTGGTGCTGTCGCCAATAACATGTCTCACCCTTTTGATTCTTACTGTCCTCTCAATTTAAATCCTCATTTTCAAGTTGGTTAAATAATCATCATCTTCTATTATATTTATGATATTTGATATATAAATTCTATAATCATTTTGCAGATGAACTATGAACAAGCTCTTCAATCCATGCAATACTCAGACAATGGTTTTGCATCACAACAAAGTTTTGATAATCATATGGAGAATTATTCTACGTTACAACAAGGTTTTGATAATCTTATGGACTATGATTCAATATTACAGCAAGGTTTTGATAATATCATGGAGAATGGTTCAATATTAGAGCGAGGGCAAGGTTTTGATAATCAAATGGAGAATGATTCAGTATTACACCAAAGTTATGATAGCTGCATAGAGAGTTATTCAATATTACTACAAAGTTCTGATACACATCCACTCTCAGATAATCAAATGGAGAATGATTCAATATTACACCACGGTTTTGATAGCTACGTGAAGAGTGATTCAATATTACTACAAAGTTCTGATACACATCCACTCTCAGATAATCAAATGGAGAATGATTCAATATTACACCACGGTTTCAATAGCTATGTGAAAAGTGATTCAATATTACTACAAAGTTTTGATACACATCCACTCTCAAATATTTGTGGTACCCACCGTCCTCTCTTTGTTTTATTTAGTTCAAATTTGAATAAATTATTTATGTTCTAATATTTTTTTTACTCGGATTAATATGAATCGAGTAGATGCATGAAACCACAACCGAATTTCACAAAGATAAATGAACCTTTTACACCAGATCAAACAAATGAAAATGGATGCAATTAAGTAGATGGTCTGAGCAGTGTTCTTGAGCTTTGTTCAAACAAATTAAAAGTTTTGTTGGCATATTTATAGCACAATTTCTTCGTTGTTTTGTTTGTTGTGTCTATTTATCTCATAACTATTTATCTCTCCAGTATTTTTAAAATATTATTAAATGTTTGAAATAAATTAGTATGGAAAAAGAAAATATTTTATTAATTTAAAATATATGATAATTAAATAAAGCACGTCAGTTCTCACGTGTGATCAATAATCTGATGGGTATTTGATTTTGGAACATTTAAAAAACATCCCTTTTATTTAATTTTTGACATTATATGAATGTAAGAGCGACATTTATGAAAGCATAGCTCCAGCTGTAGGCGCCCTAAATTCTAAACTATATAATTAATCAGTTACCATGTCTTAATCATATCATCAATAATATTATATAAATTTTATAAATATATTTAAAATAAAAGGCAGAAGTACACGTCATCACCCCGAGGCATAAGAGTTTTAAGAATTAAAATCAATTAATTAAGAAAGATGATTAAATTCTAAATTAAAATTAACAAAAAAGAATATTCCTAATCAATCATTGTGCCGACTTCCACATAGCCAACACTTTTGATTACATCACACTTCTGCCACGTAGCTGGCCACGTGTGCTGCCCATCTTTCAAATCCTTTTTTGGTTTTCTTCTCTGGATTTTTATTATTCTATTTTCTTAAATCCTTCATTAATAAATTAGAAAAAGAAAAAAAAAAAAAAAAAAAAAAAAAAANAAAAAAAAAAAAAAAAAAAAAAAAAAAAAAAAAAAAAAAAAGAAGAGGGGAAGGGTGTGGGAAGTAAATAAAGTGGAGGGTGGCTCACGAGGCTGGCATGGTTCTCCTTTTCGAGTTTTGATGACACACCGACCTGTGTCCACACCTCTTCAATGGCTAAGTCTCTTCACTGACACACTACTCAATAACTTGACTTTGATGTAACGGCACAAACCCATCACTTGCAAATATATTGCATTCCTTACCCGCCCACCCCAACAATCCTCAACCGTTCAAATCATCACCATTGATGGCAATGTAGATTGATAATAAACATTAGTTGGACTAGTCCATCATTGATTTGTCGATGGCACGTCATTCTTTCAAAATAGACTCTAAATCAACGAGCCTATGTGAAACTACTCAGTTAGGAGGAGAATTCAGAATTGTATTCACAATTCAAATCATTTTGTTTTGTTTTCTCCTTAATGTAGTTTTTGATGATCGAAGCATTATTTCCTGAAATGGCCAATCAGGGACGGTTTGATCAAGAGAACAAATTGATATCTGAAAGCATGGAGGCATACAAAATCTATGCAAATATAATTAATTCCATAACTTAAAAGATCAATACAAGGATTAAACATGAAAAACAGACGATTCTAAATATAGAAACAAAATTGAAAAAAAATGGGTATGGATTCTATTTCTTATTTTCTGAACAAGGAATGATGATAATAATCATGGGGTGTAGAGTAAAATACAGATGGTCTGATGAACAAAGAAGATGATTAAGAGTCAATGGACACCCAGAGAAGAAACAGAATAAATAAAAATCTGTAAAGAATGGAAGAAAGAATGGGAAATTTTGAAGGACTTAATGATGAAGAGGAAGAAGAAGATGAAGGGGAAGGATGAGGAATGGCTTTTTTTTCTTCTTTTTGCCTTAAAATTAAACTTACCGGCGATGGCGGACGGTTGTCGTGGTTCAGTGAGAGTGATCGTACAAGTCGTATGGAGACCAGAGGGAATCCAGAGGGCAGGGTTTCTTCGAGTCCAGCCTCATCCATGGCTTTCCACTTCCTGACCAGTGAAGAATGCTTACCGGACCGGCATGGAGGTTCCGGCAGCTGCCTTTTACATTGTCGCCACCGAGTCCATGCTGGTTCCACCGGTGTTCAATTGGCGCTACATCACCAGCGAATACAAGAAGAAACGGCGGAAGCGAACCAAGCTCGTAAATCCGATTGGTTTTCTGAATCTCCATCCACCGTTCGATCCGCTTCGTGAAGCCTGCGCGTCGCCACTGAACGAGATCTATCACCATCACGCCGGTGTTGAAGTAACACGGCTTCCTGCCGAGAAACGTGCCGGAAAACCGCTTCTCCGACCAAAATCGCGAGGTGAAGTACTTGGAGAAGTTTGCGTGACAATATTCCGGCGCTCCGATTGTTCGAGAATACAAATTAGTACTCCAAAGCTTCGAGATATCGTCAACAACAACGAGATCCGAGTCCAAATAAATCACTCTGCGAACACAGGGCTCCAATAGCTCCGCTAAATAGTTCCTCGCATAGTTAAGCGGCTGTTCAAGCGGTTGCCGCACAGACGTCGAAATCAGATTCTGAACAATCGCTGGATTGAAGTAATAAACCTTGAATTTCAACTGAGGAAAAGCGGATCTAACAACCACTTCAAGATTCGTCTCTGTAACAAGGAAATGAAAGAACACGCTCTCTGGACAGAGCGAATGCTGCAGAATCGAATTTACAGCGGCGATTGAGCCGCGAAGGTATTCAAAATCGAGCGTAATCGCAACATGAACCAAACTGGGATCACAAACGCCAAATCTATCCGAAAATTTGGAGTAGCTTAGACTACATTGATCGGCATTGCGATACGTCGGCGACCTACGGAACAGAAACCGACTCTGTGAATCAGAGAGCGAGAGGCGAACCGATTGCCGAATATTAAACTCTAGATAAGAGGATCGAATAGCTTCCGCCGGAGGAAATGACTGGAGAGACGGAGAGAGAATAATCATCAACATAGCGGCAGAAAAGAATCCGGAGAATCTCATAATCCACAACATCATGACTCTTCGAATCGCTGTTTTCCGCTTCCTCCTCGACTTAAAATCAAACGGATTGTTATCAAGATCAGACAAAATCGAAAAGGGGAAAAAACCTAGGGTTCCTCGTCCAGGGTCCGCCAGGGCTGGAAATCAAAATAGATTGAACGGATCGATGTTCTTAAGCAATAAACAGAGAAATAGGTTCCAATATTAAGCCATTGCATGAGTGAACCGAAGTAGAGACGAAGTACGCCGTGGAAACGAAGCGGGCTCAGAGAAGAAATAGCCGCAGCAACATTCAGTGGACATGGAGGAAAAGAAGGCAAACAGAAGACTCACCGGTGGCCGGAGTGCCGCGGAAACAGAACGACCTAGAGTTCTTCTTTCCTGCCGTTGTGCCTCCGTTCTTCGTCGTCGTCGTCGTCCTCCAAATCCTCGATTATTCAGAGTTTATCGATTCCCGGGAAGAACACAGAACCAGAGTTACAGACAATAAGTAGCTGTACGACAGAGAGAGATTGAGAGAGAGATTGAGAGAGAGAGGAGAGAGAGGGAGAGAGGGAGAGAGAGAGGCCTTTGTTTTTAATATATTTTTGATTTTTTATAATAGTAATAAAAGGAGTAAAATAGGAAATTTAGTGCGTTAATGGAGTAGGTAAATTAAAGGGGGTGGATTTAAGAATTATTTTGCGAAAATGATAAATGTAAAAGAAATAATAATAATAATAATAATAATAAATATTATAAATTATGTGGGAGAGAAAAGGAAACAGCTGTCGTTGTCAGTTACCCGGATGAGTTGGTGGGACCCACTCCGCCAGATGTACTCGTGTACCCGTTCTGCACTTATAGGCCTTTTCCACATAACTACATTGTTTTTTCTTTTTCTTTTTTACATTATTTTATTTTTTAATTTAATGTCTCACACTCGTGAAATTTTTAAAAAAAAGTTAATTAATTAATTTATTATTATTATTATTATTATTGTAAATTATAACCAATCTCACTATTGTGAAATTCCACCTTAGTGGAACAAAACATTTATTTTTAATGGTTTCGAAAAATCTCCCTTGCAGCCACTTTTTAAAATTACCGATGACGATATGTAATGGACAATGTGGACAATATCTATTAGTGGAGCTGTTTGGACCGTTATAAATAGTATCAACGTGCAACATCGAGCAGTTTGCCAATGAGAACACTGGGTCCCCCACACCGAACAGTGTGCCAACGAGAACACTGGGGGTCACCACACAGGGCAATGTGCCAGCGAGAACATTGAGGGTCCAAAAGGATGACTTGTGAGATCTCACCTTGATTGGAGAGGAAAACAAAGTATTCGTGGGTCCTGAAAAGAGTGGAGTATGAGATCTCACATTCGAATATTAATATTAGTTCTTAGCTCGTGAAATTTGAGACATTATTTTAACGTAAAGTATTTATCAAATTTCTCGATATACAATTAGAGTATTAATAAAAAAAAATATATTATTTCAATTCAATGAAATAAAAATCCATAAATTATTCTGACAAAATAGATACGAAAATATATAATTTAAAGCCATTAATAATTTACTTCCTCCCCAAATTAATTTTCTTGACAACAAAAACCCCAAAAATCAACGAACAGGACATAGATCTTAAAAATATATAAATATCTTTTATTGGAAATGACAATTCTATCCTCGCGGATGGGCCCCCAGAATCTAAAGGCACCTGTGTCCTAGTGAAGGGCGCCTTGTCATTTACTTTCTCTTTCTTTGTGCATAATAATGAAACTGTTTAAATGTTGTTTTTTTTTTAAGAAAATTAATAATCATGAAAAATAATATAGCTCTTGTATTTTTTAAAATTAGAAGTTTGTGAAAAAAATAAAAGAATTTAGAAGTGACAGAAGGAACGAATTAGAATAAGGCACGTGGTGGAAGCGGTCAAATATATACGGTGGAGGACTACAGATGTACAGTACAGCACGGCGTATGATTAATAGGATAGATGGATGGGTCCCACGTGGAGGTAGATCGTACGGTACAGCGTCTTTTAGACCAGCCTGGCGTCCACCATCATCAATCTCTTTAAGTCTGTTTTCCTTCTGCATTTTCCCATTCCTGCCATGTCATAGTAGCACGTGCAAATTTTCTTTTTTTTATTAAAATTGATTTTTTTTAATTATGACGTAATTAGGGGATTTTTTTTACCATGAATAATATTCTTAAAGTTTAATCATAATTCTTTTAAATAAATTAATTTCAAGCTTTATTGAAATAATAACTTGCTAACTACATATGTTCAAAGGATCCTATCCAACTTGATTATTTATAAATTAATAAGTTTGTAAGAGACCGATCATTAATTAAATTCGAGCCCATTTAAATTTATAAAATTAGAGATTAAATTACTCAAGTTTTAAACAGTTTCATTGACTTTCTGAGCATGGCAAGCGATCTCATGTGTTGTCTATCTCATTAACGAGTTCAAAAGAATTCAAATTCACTGCTAGCCGATATTTCATACTTTTGACCGGTTACATATAGCCAAGCCATCAACCTCACAGTTTAAAAGACATTTAGTTAATAAAAAAAAAAATAAAAAAAAAAAATAAAAAAAAAAAGCCTACTAGAGACAGATTTCCACGTTTATTCTAGATATTTTCGGTAAATGTCCACATCTAATTTATCGTCAAAAATTTGTAGTCACAAAGATATTTTCAGTCGCATTCATGGCCTGGCCAAAGGCATAAACCCTAATTTTCCAATTCACAAGAACATCCAGAGATGAATTCTAAAAACTCGCTTGCTCGCACCGAATTCAACAATCGAAAACAGAGGAATTCATAAAATCTCAAACTCAGACCTCGTCTTCGTGAAGAAGCAAATTGGGGATACCTTTATTGACGGGAAATCGACGGGCAGTCTCCGGGCAAATAAGAGCGCCTTCCTCAAGATGTAGCTCCAGAAGCGCATGGTGGAATCGTTGCAGAAAGTCATGGGAATCGAGCATCGACGACTCGGCCTCCTCGGGAAGCTCAGCATAGCCCATAGCGCAAGAGGCATCGACGAGGGGCTTCCATTCGATCTTGGAGAACATGTTCTTGAGGAAGTCGGGGTTGAAGTCGACCTGCTTCTCGACAACTTTCTCAACCTCGATTCGGAGAGGGAAGCCATTGACAACACCCTTGATGTTGGAGGAGAGCATGTTGTGGGTAAGTAGCCTCATCTTTTTACTATGCTCTTTCGCCTCTCTGTTAGCTATTTGGTATCAGAATGTGTTAGCGGCGCTCTAGCACAAGATGATGGCTACCAATTCTAAATTCCTGTCTGTTGAAGCTGCGTAGGTTTTTATTAAATAAATTAGCACACAATCTAATCATTTATTTACCAGAACATCTATTCCATGATAAATAATAATTATTGTAAAAACTAGTTGCATCACATTATAGAATATTCTAAACAACTTCTATGAAGTCTCTTTAATATCTAGTAAATCAAACAAATTATAGCTCAAAACATGAAAGAATATGCAAATGGGCAACACACAACACAAAAGAAATCAGCCCAAGCCAAAGGCCAAGACAAAACGCAAAAGCCTCTACAGAAAAAGGGCTCCAATGGTTCAAAATAAGAATTAACCCTAAACCCTAAAGATCAAACCTCCTCCCAAGTTATATTGATCCCCTAAAAGTTGTTCTGTTTCCATCAAGTCAAATGCACTACAAAATAAGCGGGTGTTAGGAATCACATATGTCCACAATGGTACGATATTGTCCACTTTGAGCATAAGCTCTCATGGCTTTGCTTCGTGCTTCCCCAAAAGGCCTCATACCAATGTAGATAGTATTCCTCATTTATAAACCCATGATCTTCCACTAAATTAACCAATGTGGGACTCACTCCCAATAATCCTCAACAAAGGGGCCATCATTTACGAGTCACCTCCCTCATCTTTGAAGTAATGTATCACAGAAACTCATTGATTTTGGTTCTTATGCTATCTTTTTATTCATATTATTATGTATCTCTCCTAATATACTATTCTCATCCTCCCGTCCTCTGCTCTATGTTCCCCATTCCAGTAAAACGGCTCTGATGGATTGCTGCCTTTCGGCTTATTTACACTAAAGGACACCAAATTTCCATTCAACATCTCCAAACCAAGAAATACAATCAAACTAAACACCACACCATCCATCGCAGTCTCTCAAATCCTTACCCCAGGAAAATCGAAACTAGGTTTTGCCGAAAAAATCAAAACAAAAGGCACAGAAAACCAGCCCTTGCACCTACTACAAATCAAATTCAAATCCAAAAACATCCAACAAATATGAGACAAAAGAGAACGAACACATTCAACATACATATAATCAGACGAAATTAAAGCACGAAATCAAACACCATAAATTTAAATAAAAAAAATAAAATAAAATATAAAATAAAAAAACAGGGTAGAGATAAAGATCGAAAATCAAAGAGAACGGATGATCTAGAGAAGAACTCAGAGTTCTTACCGGAGGAGATCGAAGCAAAGCGATCGAATGGCGCCAGATGTTCGGGTTCTTCGAATTGCGGCTCCCGGGAGATTAGGGTTTTGTCTATTGGAGAATAGAGTTCAATGAACACGTCAAGCAGCATTTATTTATTATGAAAATATATGAAAAATTAGTTTTTTTTAATAAAAAAATAAAAACTAAAATTTTAAAATTTTATTATAATTGGTGAGTATTGACAAAGACCGGTAATTTGTGCATAATTAAAAAAAAAATTAAATAATTAAACGGAATATAAAAATTGCAACATATCCTTATTAGTGCTTCAAAATTTTAAACCAAGCATTATAATATTATTATTATTAGTCTAATTTACCATTAAAACCACTAATAATCCCCTTAATAAAAAATTATTCAAAAAAATAAAATTAAAAAAATATAAAATTCTCCTGGGTTGTAAAATACCGTGGTAGCTAATTGGGCCTGGGCTTTGTGAGCAAATTGGGCCTAGCCCATTTTATTTATTTATTTATTTATTTATTTTGTCTCTTATTTTAAAATGTAAATATAAAATATTGCTATTAAATTAAATATATATATATATATTATTTAAGATACTTTAAATGATTATTAATTTTTTTTAATCATTAAGGTAGATTTAGTTCATCAATTATAATGTTTAAGATAATGTCATTTTTCTTTGTTAATTTAATTATATTTTTAATTATGATAATAAACCACTTAATATTTCAATTAATTCCTAACTTTTAACATTACATTACAAAGTTTAGTGGAAAAAAAAGGAGTACAAAAAAATCAACGGATAGGATTTTCTTCTCCTTTTTTGGGTAGATCCTTACCGTCCACCTCCAAACCCCATAATCTCCACCGGATTATTCCGCCACCGTTGGCAACCGCCCGCCGACCCTACCCAGTCGGACAGATTCCGGCGGTGGCAACCGTCCCTGCGCCACCACCAACGAGTTATAGATCTCAGTGATCATTTTCTCATCATACTCCTTCAACGTGCTCCTTCCGGCGACGCCCCAGATCCCGTCGCCGCCGGAGCCGATGACCCTCGAGTTAGCAAACGCCAACATCGCCTTCACATACGAATCCCTCAGCCAAAGTAGCAGCTTCTTGAGCGACGGCAGCCGCCGGAACAGCCTGAGTTTAGGCGAGATCTTGATCCGCCACAGACGGCGGCGCCGCCGCCTCCCTCCGGCGGCACCAAGTTGCACAGTCTCCGGCCTGCCACGACCCACCGATCCAGCCAGCTTCCGGTAGCTCTTCCGCCTCCAATAGCGCCGCAAGCCATTATAAACACTCACAGAAACACCTTCCATGGAAATGTAATCCAGAAATTTGGGAATGGAGTGAGAAATTGGAGTGATTTAAAGAGAGAGAGAGAGTTATAATTAATAATTTTGTTGGGGAGGAGGAGAAAGAAGATGGGGTGGTGGTGCTCATAAATGGGCAGCAGGGAGGCGACTCTGTTCTAACCTGTATCGCTTGCTTGCTTTGCCACCCAAATTGAATGATGATGGCAAGATGTGAGATCCTCGCCATTGGATTTTATGTGCTTTTTATGATGAAATCAAAAGGAAATGCATTTAATTTTAGTTTATCTCCACTAATTTTTACGTCACGAGCACAAACATATAGAGAGGTGAAAAGGATGGACGTCCCAGTTAGAGATTCATTACCAGGGTCTCCTAGACCGTTTTAACCATGGGTGATTGTAATGAGCAGAAATCTTACTCACTAACCTAAACGACGAGCAAACACTCGAACGTGAGAGCAAGGGATTACCCAAAGAATGGACGAGCTCCAAGGGAGGAGGCAAGAACCATGCTTTCAGAGACCTAACCCAACTCTCGGTCCGAATCTTATCTGAATTGGGAGTGGTTTATCCCTAAACCACACCCTGTAATACTATTAGTAACAGTTTTAAGTCATTTAGATCAGTATTTGGAATTTGGATCTGGTATATGGTGACTTCACTGTTTTTTTAAGAGTGGAAGCTATACCCACGAACCTAGATTCTTCCAGCATGTTTTGTTCTAAGTCATATGTTTTCTTAAGCAAAATTCTAAGTCGTTTGTCACCGTAAAGTAAAATGTACCTTTTTCAGTCATATTCACAAACTTAGGTACTTTTCATCGGATTCATGTGCATATTTAATATGAAATACGTCGATGATGTATAATTTATTGAATAACTTTACGGTTGCATTTAGTTTTGGAATTATAGAGTGAATTGAAATTATTATTGTAGATTGAACCCTCTTTCACGCAAGCGTAGGAGATGGTACAAAATTAATGAGCCGTGGAGAGAACTAGAAGTAATCATAATTGAGGCAACAAATTAATTGGATTAATTTAATAGCATTGCTATACTTATGTGGCCTTAATCCAAATTAACTCCAGAATAATTTAATGAGAATTGATATATAAATTATATTTTAATATAAATTAGACGCGGATTTAAGAGAACATTACTTATAAAGATATGAAAAGGGCGGAAGTGGATTGTGAGTTCTTCGGCTGTAAAGATGAACCAAATATTAAGGATGCAGAAACCTCTCCCTATAAACACGTTTTAAAATCCTAAAGCAGCTGATAATATGTGTTAGCAGTGAGTTTTGACTGTTACAAATTTGGTCCAATAAATTTACAGTTCAGATACCTGACTTATAATTCTTTTATATATATTTTTTTTTGTTTGGAGACATTACAAAATACAAAATGATGGTAAAAATTAAACTTTTCTAACCTAATTTTTGAAAAAAATAAAAATAAGAAAGGGCAAGGAAAATAAGAAATATATATATATGAACTTGCATTAATGGTAGGTGTGAACGAATATAAAACGACCTTCACTAGTCAAATACATATCTTTTTTTTGTGGTCTCTATTTTATTATATGCTTTTCATGTCGCTCTCGAGTTTCATGGCAATCGCATGAAGTACGCCTTTTGTCTTTTGGTGTTACGTATATCTTTTAATTATATCATTTTTAATCTTTATAAATTATGAACTATTTGAATCTCAATCAACCTTAGGAATAGTAATGTTTTCGCTTATGAAATATTATTAAATTAAAAAAATTTCTACATTAAACATAATCACAAATGGAGAATTTTGTAATCGTGACACTTATTTGTCTTTGCTCTTCGCTCTCACGTGGTTGGATAGACACCACCTTGTACATTGAGCTACCAACCATTAAACATAATTACAATACATGCTTAAATTTCAAATATAATGTAACGAAAACTAAAATTTCGTCCATTTCAAATAACTTACGGTACGATGGGTTCACGTTGGAATTAGGTTTATCCTAAAAGAAAACTACCAACCACTAAAGGCATGCACATGGGAAACAATGATCCAAAATGCTCAAGTTTTGGTGCCAAAGTTAATGGCATTTCTAACAAACACTTCCCTTTTACTCAAAGGAACCCTACCCATCCTAATCTCATCCCCTTTCTATGCAACAACCAACACCGAAAGCAATGACACCTAAATAGTGCCCATCATTCGAAAACTTCGAAAACCTTTTCGAATACGTCAAGTTTGATCCGTTAAAAAGATAGTATTATGAGTAACTTAGATATTGTACGTGTATAAATTAAACTTATGATCGAACACTTTTATAATAAGGTCGTTAAACTTATGATCGAACACCTTTATATTAGGGTCGTTGGAGATAGCTTGAGACCAAATTCAAAATTAATTAATTTTTTTTTTTTATTTTTCTTAAAAAAATTGTTTTTTTTTTTTTTGTTTATTAAAAATTAAAAACAAAAAGTCAAATCATCATCTAAATTTCATCAATATAATAATAATAATATTAATAATTTCCATGAACATGCCAATTAAATTAAGGAGAGGAAGGAAAGGGGCCAGGATTGATGAATTTGAATTCTATCATATAAAGCGGCTAATATAATTACATTACATTGTTATTTGGATTATAAAATGTAAACATAAAGAATCATTTTAGTTTATGCCATTATACTACCCTTCTTTTGATCTCCTCCGCCGCCCATTCCCGTTCTTCAATGGCGTCGGAAAACAAATCGAGCCCATGTTTAGAGTCGAAGAATGAACAACAAAGGCAAAAACTTCCATGAAAATGGAACGGATTTACCAGACCCAGAAGGCGGAGTGTAATAATAGTAAGGAAAATACGGTAAAATTGGGTTCGGCGGCGGCGGAGCAAGCCCGGGATATTGCCCACCATCTGTTGGAGTGTACGGCTGGATGGAGGACGGTGGCGGCGGTGAAGGGTAGACGCATGCATCGCACGAAGGGGGAGAGGGAGGCGGAGGGCATTCGGGTGTAGGGAGTGGCGGGGGAGGAGATGGAGGTGGAGGGGGCGGCGGTGAGCAGTCAACAATTAACGGAGGCGGCGGCGGGAGTTGACATGGGTTGTCGCAGCTGGAGCACATGGAACAGCCAACCTGATCCCTGGCCGAGACGGTGGCCGAAGAGAGGGAGAATTTGGAGAGGGAAATGAGGAAGAGAGTGAGGAAAATGGAGGTGAGATCCGCCATTGATGTGAAATGGAAGCTTGAGGATTGAAAGGAAATATAAAGGCAGAGTATTTGGCGATTTGGTGGTGCCATCATTAATTAGTTAAGACTTCTGGCATGTGTATGGGCGAGAGTGCACAACCCAGTGGGCTACTGATTTAGCTTCTACGGAACCATCCATCATCAAAAGACGTGCCAAAAATTGACCATTATTTTAACCCTATTCGCACGTGCCAACAATCGTGCGCGATTCATCTTGGTTCTCCCACATCGGATTAGAATACGAGTCGGGTGAAAGACGCAGGGTATAAATCAACCGACCTCCCTTCTCCCACATCGGATTTTAAGTTTTATTAAAATTACAACACTATTTAAAACTGTTCACCACGCAGAGCCCTAAGAACTCTCGACTGCGGAGCATCGGGATCCCCGCGCATCGCATTTTGTTTCCAAATCTCCTTCGCTCTTCGAAGAGAATCATCCACTGTATCCTCCTGCTCCGGTAACCACCCTATCACATCCTTACCGCCGCCGTCGTACGCCGTCCCGTCCGTCGCTCTAGTGATCGGCTTCCGCGTGTCCACAAACTCGATCTCGGCTAACGGCGATGCCTTGTGGTGCTTGTAGTATTCTCTTTCGTCTTCTTCCTGTTCTTTACGGTCTTTTTCTCTGTTTTTTTCCTCAGCGGGAAATGGCCCGCCGTCGAAGCCGATGCAGCTGACGTCGGCTAGTACCGTACTGTGAGCTCTTTTTTGTTGAGTGATAGGCTTCGAGGCCTGGGCGACCGGCGTGGTTTCTAAGCGAGGGGAGGAGGCGTATTGAGCCTTCGGTGGCGCAAACGGCCCATTTGAATCTCCCTGTTTGGAATCGTCTCTTTCGTAATTGGCTTTCGCACTGTCTGGCTCTAAATTATCCTGTGATTGCTACAAAAACAGAACAAAAGTTCAAAATATTGCTTCCATGAAAAGCGCTTGTAGATCATTATATGATAAGAGAAAGAAGAAATACCTCTGGTTCACCGGATGGAACGGCGGGGTGGTTGTCGTCGTTGGCATGAACGGAAGGGTCAGCGGTACGACATGTCGTCAAACCACATCGCCTGAGACGTTGGAACTGGGCCAGAGAGAAGGACCAATTCCGTTTCGATGCGATCGCCGTCAATCTGGATGTCATGGTTTATGACTTCCGAATTCCGGTTTGCGGCGAGGTTAAAAAGGAAAGAGGCGGAGTTTCTAGAGATGGGAAGAGGAAATGGCACGTGGCGGGTGGAGTACGTGGCGTGGACAGCACAGCGTCCACGTGTACTTGGAGTGGTAAGTTCTGGGTTATTCCATATTTTTTTAATTATTATTTTTGTGTCTTGTCGCGTGGTTGTAGATGTGCCTAGAACCTTCACCGATTCTGGCTCCTATTTTTTCTTCCACTTTTCGCCCTTATTCACTCCCCCATTGTTATTCTTCATCTTCCTGTATCGAATCCCACGTCCATTTCTGGGTTAGGGGAGACTATTTTTCTTCATAATTATGTACGAGCCTCGACTCATTCTCTGACGTTCTTGAACAAGACATAATATACCATTTATTTGACATTCGAAGTTATATTTTGAGACTCACAACTTTTCAGCTTTTTGGATTAGTGATTTTATTGGCATGACTAAGTTAAGAGCATGGTTCTAATTGTTAGACCAACACGACTCTACATAATGGTATGATATTATCTTCTTTGAGTATAAGCACTTGTGGTTTTGCTTTGGACTTCTCAAAAGGCCTCCCCTTAATCGAGGCTCGACTCCTTTGGAGTATTAGTCATTGTTTACTGCCTTCGAAGAGGCTTGACTCCTTTTTTCTTTTGGAGTCATTTGTTGACATTGGAAGATTTTCCGATCTATTGGAAGAAGTCTTAGTCATTTTTTACTGCGGCTTGACTTTTTTTTTTTTTTTTTTTTTTTTTTTTTTTTTTTTTNCTTTGAAGATTTACCAATCCATTGGCACAACTAAGTTTATTGCATGACTTTGATACCATGTTAGACATTTCGACTATTTCCATGATCATTTCTTAAATTAGCAGAGGTGGGACTTTTATCATCCAACACTAATATCATATTAGACATCTCGTCTATTTCCAATGATATAATATTATACATTTTAAACATAAGAATTCACGATCTTTCTCTTAAGTAGTAAACACGGGACTACTCTTAATAATCCTAAATATTTGAATAGTCTAGATCGATCGAGTCATATGAACAGTTATATTGTTACCACTTGGCCCGTTAGGACCGACTGTTCAGATGGGTCCAGTGGTGCCACAGTGGACGCAGACCCTCTGTTTCTGCATCTCCATATTGACCAGACTCTGGCTCGAAATGGACATTAGAGATGGTGGAAGGTCGAAGCAGAGAGATCCGAGCGGTTTATGAGGAAGGCCATGAGTAGAAGATCAAACCAAAACCAACCAGCAAGTAGTTGAGTAGAATTATAATCAAGAAAAGGCATAAGATCTCTCAAATGTTTTAATTCTACCATTTATCTAAAATGTTTATTGATTTATTACTTTTTGGTTCTTAAGGATAAAGATAAAGATAATGATAAAGATAAGAAAATTGAGTAAATAAATTACATTGTAAAATCCGTTCGTCTGATGAAACTTGGCTGAGAATTGGGCATGGAGGAGGAGAAGCTTTCCTCTGTAGCCAAGAGATTCACCGCTTCACCAATTCAACAACTCTCTCTTATTGCTCAGCAATGCAACGCCATCAACCTCGCCGAAGGATTTCCTGATTTTCCGGCACCGCTCACCCTAAAAGACGCCGCCATTTCCGCCATCAACTCCGATTTCAACCAGTACAGGTTCACTCTTCTACTCTTTACTTCTTGCTTTTGGATTTTTCTGTGACTTTTGGCGATAATGCTAATCGAATTTGTAACTTCAATATCTGGCGTCGGTATTATCATACCTTGATTTCGTTATTGCTTAAAAGATTGTGATGCGAGTATGTAATGATGTCTGGAAATGCTTGGTGATGGTACCAGGAATTTGGATCCAGTAATTTCAACATCCAGTTTGTCAATTTACATATGCTTATTGAGGAGTTCCTCCATCCCCTCCCATTTGAGATAATTCTGTCATTGTTTCTTCTAAAAGAAAGTATGTTTATGCAATTCATCTTCTTAAATGTACTGAACATAGTGTTGAAAGAGAAGGCATGTGCAGGGAGTATGTGACGAACTCGCCAGGATAGCAAAGAAAACACATGGCTTAGATGTTAACCCTCTTACCGATATTGCTATTTGTTGTGGCCAAACTGAGGCATTTGCTGCTGCTGTATTTTCCGGTACATGTCTCCACGTTTGTATTTGGTGTTGTTTTCCTGTTAGTTCATGTAATGTGTTTTATGATCTTGATTTGATAGTGATAAATCCTGGTGATGAAGTTATAATTTTCGATCCGTCGTTTGATACATATGCAAATGTTGTATCCATTGCAGGGGGCGTGCCAGTAAGTTACCATGTTTCTCGTCTAAAATTGATTCCTCTGATTTCTAAAACTGATTTCCCAGCTGATTTTGAACTCATAATGAACAGGTATATGTAACACTTGACCCACCTCAGTGGAATCTGGACCCAAATAAGCTTTTGAAGTCCTTCACGCATAGAACAAAAGCTTTAGTATTGAACAGGTAAGAATTTCACATGCGTGTCTAGATAATCAAGTTATAAATCTTGACTTATTTCTTCTAAAGGATGCTATTCAATTCAACATGGAAGATTGGGATATCATTTCCTTTTATTGTATTAGATAAATGATGAATGGTCGATGTTGTCAATCCCGAACAACAATAAGATACTAAGCAAGAAACTTCTGTTTTGGTGATTTTTCCTGAACTTTTGGTGATCTTTCTTATATGATGATCAACAATTTGCATTTGTGGTTTGCACAGCCCTCACAATCCAACTGGAAAGGTGTTCTCCAAAGATGAACTTGATACAATTGCGGGAGCATGCTGCGCCAATGATTGCCTAGCCATAACAGATGAAGTATGATTAATCATGTTCATTGAATATCATATCACTCTGCCAGGGAATAACTTTACCCATCTTGAAGGACTTGTTTTCCATTACGCGTTCGACAGGTTTACGAGTATATAACATTTGGCAATGCAAAGCATATATCTCTTGCCACACTTCCAGGAATGCACTTGAGGACGATCATTACATCTTCATTGTCTAAAACGTTTTCTGTTACAGGTTACATCTAGATCCATACCTAAACCTTTGCATTTAATGAATTTACAAGTGCTCATGTTGTTTCGCCTTACTGTTTCCTCTAACTTAGGTTGGAGGGTTGGTTGGGCTATCGCTCCTGCTTATATTGCCTCTGCAATGAGGAACATTCATGTTAGAATTACAGACTCTGCTCCAGCCCCTTTCCAGGAAGCTGCCTTGATTGCATTGCGAAGTCCTCCGGAATTTTTTGAGTCACTAAGACGAGTACAATTCGATTGAACCGAATCTCACACTCCATCCTCTGTTATCTATGTTCCATTCATGGAATATGTTGTTTGACGTGCAGGACTACGAGGCAAAAAGAGACTTCATCGTTAAGTTGCTCGTCGATATTGGTTTTCAAGTCCAGTTTGAGCCTCAAGGCTCCTTTTTTCTATTTGCAGAACTCCCCAAAAGTTGCACACTTACTGATGTACATATCTCTACTTAATCTTAAGATCGGTTGGCCATTGTATTTAAGTGAAATGACATTCTTTTTCATCGATTACTTTCAGGTTGATTGTGTCGAGGAACTAATAAAACGAGCCGGAGTGGTGGCGGTGCCAGGATGCGGATTTTTTCAAACGAATTCGTCGAAAGACAAGCGCGTCGAGGAAGATCGTAGCTACCAAAAGAGATATATCAGGTTTGCTTTCTGCAAAAGTGATGCCACTTTGACATCTGCTGCACAAAAACTCAATGAGACAAATTTTGAGTTTCTTAAGATGCAATGATTATAGCGAGCAAGGAGATGGTTACTATGAAGTAGAGAAGTTTGAGACAACTTTTTAAGAGTGATACTTTAGATTACATGCCAATTTGTTTAACATTTATTACTGTTCGAACTTTTTTGGGCAAATATTTGTTATTGAGATAAAGCTAAAGAGAGATTTATTACTGTTAGAGGTCATGTTTGTCTAGGACATGTTGCTCGTGGCTGCTGCATGTCTATGCTATGCCAAACCCTTTGCATGTCCATGTCATGCTAAACCTTTTGCATGTCTATTTCATGCTAAGCCCTTTACGGAAAAATGAAAAAACTAAAAAAAAAAAAAAAAAAAANTAGTTTGATTTGATTTGGTTCGATCGGTTACATTAAGTAGGATTAAAAATTGTATGGAAAAAAAGAAAAAGAAAAGGAACAAACAATAAGATTGAAATAAAGCAATGAAATGAAGTTGAAAGTGACAAATGGGGTATCCCTTGCATGGTTGACCTTAACATTTAGAAAGCAAATCTTATTTGTGGCCAACTTAGGGGCATATGCCCTTTGCTTAATTAAATTAATCACTTCCATCCTTTTCTCCCCATAATTGTCTCTTCCAAAAGATCCCCTAGCTTTTAAATCATAATGTTTTCTAATTATTTTTCTAAAATGTCGGGTTTTTTTTGTTTTTAAAATTCAGGAAGCAATAATCATGATAGGCCCCTATCGTCGATACCATCAAGGTCGATGTTTGACGCAGACAAAAGTGTGTTTTAGGTGCGTCTACGAGGGTCACATGACAAATAAGGGAGTCCTTGGGAGAGATGGGTAACCAACCTCCTAATTCGAGTGGTTCCAGATTCATCAATAGAGAAAAGCATATGCAACTGCTACCCAACTTCTATTATGGGTTTCGTTGTTTTATTATCGATATTCAATTTCTCTTACGACGTTATGACCGCTACAGTGTAAAAAACGAGATGGGTCGAGATGGGTGGGGTGTCCCCCACAAGTGGTATCATTGGTTAGTGAAAGGGAAAGCTATAGAAAAAAAGTGAAGGCATCCACCTATACACACTTTGTTAGATTGTCGTTTGTAAGGAGAGGCAGACAAATCTTTGGTACCAAGATTGTGTATCTCCACATAGCTTGTCGCAAAATCATAGGCTTTTCTTTCCTCACGATTCCCAAAAAAAAGAAAAAAAAACTCGAGACTTGGAACATTATGGAGTGGTGATCTGGAACGAAATTGGGATCGTAACACCATCGTACCGTGTGAGGTCCCACATCAGTTGAAGAAGGGAACAAAACATTCCTTACAAGGGTGTTGAAACTTCTCCTACCAGACACATTTTAAAATCGTGAGAATGACGTAATAGATCAAAGTAGACAATATCTACTAGCGATGAGCTTGAGTTGTTACATACCGTTCTACGAGACATATTCTTTAAAACCAAAAAAGAACAAATTATTCAAGCAAAACCACTCGTTAGACCTAAGTAGACTTCTAGACCAAGTCGAAATATTCTTACATCTGTATTAACACTTTAAGGTATCTAAAACAAGAGCGGATGATGCAAAATAACATACGAGACGAACGAACGAACGAACGACACAGGTTTGAAAAGAAAGTGAAATACATCAAAATAGTAATAGTTGAAAGTGGAGAAAATAAAGAAGAGGGGCCTATTGGGTGTACTTGAATTTGATCACAAATCTCTCATTCCATCCATCCATCAATCTATCAAACCTTTTTTTTCCTTTTGGGTTTAGTGGGCCTAGTGATAATGGGCCAGGCCCACCACAGCCCACTCAAATAATTTTAGTCCAATCAGCGCAAGGGAATGATGGATTTGACGCCATCATGACAGTGGCAGGAGACCAACAGTTCGTGCAATAATTTTGCAAGTGTTACACTATTTTATTTTTATTTTTATTTTTTTGCTTAATTTTCAAGTTTTATAAAGTATTGCTCGTATAGTAATCGTTCGAGTGGGGTGACTATTACGAAAGTGAAATGACACGACAATTATAGCTACAAGTGTAAGAAAAAGTTGATACAAATATCGTTAAATCGACTTGATTCAACAAATATAGTTAAAAGACAGATTGCACGTCACCAACACTTTAAGTACTCTTAACATAAACACGAACACTTTCATTTGTCAGTAATCTCTAATATATATATATTTTTTTCGTTCGGGTAGGTGTTATAGTTAAAATCCTTTTTCAGCAACATTGTATTTAGTATCTGATAGTCGCTCCACTTAATATCTATATGCGACACAATCAATTTATAGAGGTATATACGGGTTGAATTGAAAGTTTTTTTTTTTACCGATTCAAAATTTCAGGTTAATGACCCAAATGACCCGAGTAGGTTCATAACCCAACTCTCTGTTTTTGGGTTGGGTCGCTCGTTAAGCTGTTTATTTTTTTAATGATTTAAAAAAATCTTACTTATTCATAATACGTGTTACATTAATAATTAAAATCATAACACATAATAATATCTAGGTATGTTGAGGATTCATAGGACTGAACCAATTTTCTTTTTCATTTTTTATCTCGATTTTTAAGAAAAAAGAAAAAACCAAACATGGCCGACATCTCAACTCAATCATCCAATTACGGAACGACACATAAACACATGTCGTCCCATGCACTTGTTCTATATCTTACCTAATCCTATCCTTAATCTAATCAAAATCTAACAACATTAATCTAATCATATTTCATTTTATTAGGATTACGTGATAATTATTTTACTAAATAATTTCTATAAATGGTTGAAATTCCAAAAAATAATAAGAGTCGATACGATCCGTCCTCCTTTTATGACCTCAAGATTTGATGGACACATATCTTAAAGATACCCTTCATTTAGATCTTTGTCGATCTTCTCTTTGATACGAACATTGTTGCAAAAATTCAACTCTTCTTCCACTATGGATTTTCTTCTTAAAATTAAATATTATATTATTTAAATATCGACCGTTGAATTTTATCGACTATGTTCATTAATTTTTACTGAAAATGTGATCAAAATGGCACGTGATAATTATTCAAATTAATAAACTAAATAAAAAATATTAATTATAGAACGGAGATTAGAAGAGAAGAGTATGCAAAGATTCTTTATACAATTTATAGTCCACAAAAGGTCTCATCAACTATGAAACAATCGTATCATAAAAATGAGATTTTGATTCACCAATATATGGTGGGGTAGGATTGGTACAAAGGGTATTAGAGTTAGGGCACCGAGCAGTGTGTCAGCGAGGACGCTGGGTGTCACGGTCATGCTCGTCCAGGGCGTGTTGCCCATGGCCGCATGCCCATGACAAGCCAAACCCTTGTTATGTCTTTTCATTCTAGTGTTTTTCCTTTTGTAGTCTTAGGGCGTATGACCCTAAAAAAATATCATGTCTAGGCCTGCTAGACATAAAATGGCTGAGAATGTACTATAGGGATGACTAGTTGTCAACTTCTCCCTACCCAAGGTTATATATGCTAAGCCGTTGTTATCTCTCTCTTGCTTGCTTATATAACGCTCTCTTTCTAAAATCTCTCTTTCTAAAATTTCTCTCTCTCCTCGTTTTCTAAAACCTTCTTTTAAAACTGAGGTTAGAGGCTCGATCATACGTCGCTTGGCCGTAGGCGACGCAAGAACAAATTGGCTTAGCTCACTTGTCGTTGGAAAGTGAGTGTCGCACAATCGCTAGTCCGCTGCCTTCGAAAGTGCGATTGTGTCACTGGGCTCTCAAGGGGTTGGATTGTGAGATCCCACATCGATTAGAGACGGGAATGAAGCATTCATTATAAGAGTGTGGAAACCTCTCCTTAACACACACGTTTTACAACCGTGAGGCTGATGACGATACGTACCGAACAGTGTGCCAGCGAGGACGCTGGGCACTCAAGGGGATGGATTGTGAGACCCCACATCGATTAGAGATGAGAATGAAGCATTCATTATAAGAGTGTGGAAACCTCTCTTTAACATACACGTTTTACAACTGTGAGGCTGACAAAGATACGTAACGAGCTACCATGCAAGCACAATAATGTGTATCATATGAATTTTGTCTCAAACAGACACGAATCTCTCTTAAAAAGAGATTTCTCCATTAAATAAATGGGACCCGAGTCGAGAATTATATTAAAAATAATAATAATAATAATAAAAAAAAGCCTATAAATGTAGCCTACATGAGCGAGACGAAGAAGGGAACACACCAAAACAATATTGCTCCGTCCAATAAAATGTCCATTCTCAAGCTATTCGGGTTCCCACTCGTCGAGCACGACGGCGTTCAACCGGAAACCCCCGAAGGGGGTGGCGGCGATATCAACTCCGACCACGATAGAAAGTTCCGTTGTCAATTCTGCCGCCGAGTATTTGCCAACTCGCAGGCCCTCGGCGGCCACCAGAATGCCCACAAGAGAGAGCGCCAAAGGGCCAAACGCGCCCTTTATTTCCACGCACTCCGACCGCCGCCGCTTTACACCAACATTGGCAGTAGTGGTGGTTCTAGAATTCTGCCTCCGAGCCGCAACGGGTACTTTACGGCGGCGTACGGCGGCGTATCGGCGTCATCAGGGCGGTGGATGTTCGGAAAAATGGAATCTTCAGGGTGTAAATTGGATGGTGAAAAGGGATTACCAAATCATGTGGGTGCTGTTGATCTTCATCTTAAATTAACTTTATGAACATTAATCACAATTTAATGGGAATTAGCTTATTTAATTACACCAATTTAATTCCAAAATCCATTATTTTATTTTTTTTTTCATAAATTATGAGGAATTTTTAATTAATTCTTCTAAATAAATAACAAAAAGATTAAATAATTGAAGATCCATGCACACTCCATCTCTCATGCAAACCCATTTTGTTGACGTCTCATTTGTTCGTAGAATTGCGCTATGAACTCGTCCGCCTTTGCATCGATCATTTCGTCGCCTCCGTCGATGGTGTTTTCATCATTGTCGAGTTCTTGAAGGTTGGGTTCAGAGGCATGTTGTCTTGTGCAAAAAGAAGACGACATCGACGTACAAGAAAACAATGTCGACGATGAAATCGACGAGGATGGCGATGATGACAATGGTATTGGTGACTCCTCGTAAACTTCTATCGGTTTTGGAGCCAACGATGTGTGGACTATGGTCGGAGGCGATTCGTTGTCTTGGATGTGGAGAGGGCGAATGGAGGCCAACAGCCGCTGCCACAAGCCTTTATCGGAACCCATGTCGACCGATGCCTTTGATTTCTTGGATCGACGACGGAGCATGAAGAGGGAAAGCTTGAAAATTTGCATGGCTCGATTACTTTTCTTCTTGGTCTGGCCGGAGTTGGAGATGGGTTGGGATTTTAGGTCCATATAAGGTTTGGGAACGAGAGAGCGAGACGAAGAAGGGAACACACCAAAACAATATTGCTCTGTCCAAAAAAATGTCCATTCTCAAGCTATTCGGGTTCCCACTCGTCGAACACGACGGCGTTCAACCGGAAACCCCCGAAGGGGGTGGCGGCGATATCAACTCCGACGACGATAGAAAGTTCCGTTGTCAATTCTGCCGCCGAGTATTTGCCAACTCGCAGGCCCTCGGCGGCCACCAGAATGCCCACAAGAGAGAGCGCCAAAGGGCCAAACGCGCCCTTTATTTCCACGCACTCCGACCGCCGCCGCTTTACACCAACATTGGCAGTAGTGGTGGTTCTAGAATTCTGCCTCCGAGCCGCAACGGGTACTTTACGGCGGCGTACGGCGGCGTATCGGCGTCATCAGGGCGGTGGATGTTCGGAAAAATGGAATCTTCAGGGTGTAAATTGGATGGTGAAAAGGGATTACCAAATCATGTGGGTGCTGTTGATCTTCATCTTAAATTAACTTTATGAACATTAATCACAATTTAATGGGAATTAGCTTATTTAATTACACCAATTTAATTCCAAAATCCATTATTTTATTTTTTTTTTCATAAATTATGAGGAATTTTTAATTAATTCTTCTAAATAAATAACAAAAAGATTAAATAATTGAAGATCCATGCACACTCCATCTCTCATGCAAACCCATTTTGTTGACGTCTCATTTGTTCGTAGAATTGCGCTATGAACTCGTCCGCCTTTGCATCGATCATTTCGTCGCCTCCGTCGATGGTGTTTTCATCATTGTCGAGTTCTTGAAGGTTGGGTTCAGAGGCATGTTGTCTTGTGCAAAAAGAAGACGACATCGACGTACAAGAAAACAATGTCGACGATGAAATCGACGAGGATGGCGATGATGACAATGGTATTGGTGACTCCTCGTAAACTTCTATCGGTTTTGGAGCCAACGATGTGTGGACTATGGTCGGAGGCGATTCGTTGTCTTGGATGTGGAGAGGGCGAATGGAGGCCAACAGCCGCTGCCACAAGCCTTTATCGGAACCCATGTCGACCGATGCCTTTGATTTCTTGGATCGACGACGGAGCATGAAGAGGGAAAGCTTGAAAATTTGCATGGCTCGATTACTTTTCTTCTTGGTCTGGCCGGAGTTGGAGATGGGTTGGGATTTTAGGTCCATATAAGGTTTGGGAACGAGGGAGGAAGCGAGAAGGTGGTCGGAGGGCGCTCCGGGACCGAAGGGAAAGAAGAAGCTAACTTAGAGGAGGAGGAGGAGGAGGAGGGGTAATGGTTAGTTTTATAAAGAAAGGTGGCGGGCGGCCATGGCCATTTATGTTTAAATTTGGAAAGGCTTATATTTAGGGGATGCAAGGTTGATGGAGGTTAGGTCTTTGTGCCCTTATTATTTGGGCTAAATTCAACCAAAACTTAGGCTTCTTTTTCCATTAATGTATGTATAGATAAGCAATGCTCACAAGTTTTGTCATTCCCAAAACATGAATTGTTTGCAATTATTGCTATATCACGATCTCATAACCTTACATACACTGGACTAAGTCATTTGGCTCGATCTTGTCTCTACTCGGGGCCAAAGTCTCTCAATGCAATATCGCATATGGACATCCCGAACACTCATCCATCCAGATTCTATTGAGGCATTGGGCCTCCCGTGCTCATGTCATGTCATTTACGAATAACGGGTGCATATATCAACCTCCGACACATGGATTGGGGCACAATACCGACACACCCATGTCGCCCGGTACTATTCTTGAAAAACCCATTTCAAAGGAAGTCGCTTGAGACACTCGTCTTGGCACACCAGCTCGCACTATGACACTCACATGTGTCATAGTGTAGCTCGCTTAGACCACAAGAGGAGGCATGGTGGAAGAAAAGGAAAAGGTAAGAGTACAACTACCTTTTCTTAACTAAACTCGAACACTAGGTGAAATGGTGTGGAACGTTTTTTTAGCGCATATTTTTCATTTCAATCAAGTGGGTTTCCCTTCATTTTTGGAAATCATTTCATACTAATGAGATTCAACTCGAGAAATTGTGGAATTTTCCAGCAATATAGACATTTTCGTGATAGCTCATGCTCAAAACTCTTTAAACACGAATTCTAGACGTTAAACAGTAAGAAAAATGATGAGTTTCTATAGACGATTCATTAGAAGTAAGGTCGAGCTTTAAATCGTGATTAAATATTAATATAATTCACCTAAGTTATTGTATGAATAGAGAATGGAAATGGGTGTTAGGCTAAGGTGATGGATGGGTTAACCTAAAAAGTTAGTGTTGTGGCATTTCATGATGGTATTATGGTTGGTTTTGTCCTCAAAATAAGAACGAAAGCTGGATTTTGAAGTGTTTTCTATTGCTTCTTTTGAATCTTTCAAACCCATTTGCAGTTTGGTCATAAGTGTATGACAGCCTTAGACATGGCCCATTATCCCCAATTTCACTCCCACAAACTTCCTTCCTTTCAAAATTTGCATAATCCGACCCTACCCGTAACACATATTGTTCGTTTTAGCTCATTACGTATCATTATCAGTCTTACGATTTTAAAACACATCTACCAGGGAGAGGTATTCACACCCTGATAAGAAATGTTTCATTCTCCTCTCTAATCGATATACGATCTCACAATTCACCCCCATAGAGACCCAACATTCTCGTTGGCACACCAGCCGGTGTCTGACTTTGATACCATATGAGTCACAATTCACCCCCTTAAAGGTCCAACATTCTCGATGGCACATCACCCAATGTCGAACTCTTATACCATATATAATAGCTCAAGCATCCTTATAAAAATGGTTCGTTCTTCTCTACAACTTTCCTATTTAAAAATTATATTTATATTTATTAAATATAGTCTCAATTTTTCAATAAATGTTCACTTAATGAACAAAACTACAAAATTAATAATTTCTTACCAAACATGGGTAAGTTCTAGATAAGTTTCTTAGGAGTTTCTTAGAAATTTCTATACTTTTTAGTTCACATTATAATTTTATCTTTTAAATATTTTTTAATATTAGTAGATCTCACGTCAATTTTCATTGACACAGTAAATAAATAGACAGAATATTCATACTCTGTAGTATCTATAAGCTGTTTATGGATAATTTTAATAGTTTTCGAGACGTCTAAGCGGTTAAATGCCTAATAAAAAATGTAACATATTTTCATTTCTAGTCACCCGTTAATACTAAAAATAAAATTTTTTGTGGTATAATATATTTACACATCTTAATTATATACGAAGGACAAATTAGAAGAGCTAAAATATACATTTTTATAGATTAAAATAGATATTTTAAAAGAAATAAAAGACAAAAAAATAATAATAATTTTATGAAATTTAGAATAATTAATAATAAGAGAGACAAAAATTATTCTTTTTCCATTAATGTATGTATAGATAAGCAATGCTCACAAGTTTTGTCATTCCCAAAACATGAATTGTTTGCAATTATTGCTATATCACGATCTCATAACCTTACATACACTGGACTAAGTCATTTGGCTCGATCTTGTCTCTACTCGGGGCCAAAGTCTCTCAATGCAATATCGCATATGGACATCCCGAACACTCATCCATCCAGATTCTATTGAGGCATTGGGCCTCCCGTGCTCATGTCATGTCATTTACGAATAACGGGTGCATATATCAACCTCCGACACATGGATTGGGGCACAATACCGACACACCCATGTCGCCCGGTACTATTCTTGAAAAACCCATTTCAAAGGAAGTCGCTTGAGACACTCGTCTTGGCACACCAGCTCGCACTATGACACTCACATGTGTCATAGTGTAGCTCGCTTAGACCACAAGAGGAGGCATGGTGGAAGAAAAGGAAAAGGTAAGAGTACAACTACCTTTTCTTAACTAAACTCGAACACTAGGTGAAATGGTGTGGAACGTTTTTTTAGCGCATATTTTTCATTTCAATCAAGTGGGTTTCCCTTCATTTTTGGAAATCATTTCATACTAATGAGATTCAACTCGAGAAATTGTGGAATTTTCCAGCAATATAGACATTTTCGTGATAGCTCATGCTCAAAACTCTTTAAACACGAATTCTAGACGTTAAACAGTAAGAAAAATGATGAGTTTCTATAGACGATTCATTAGAAGTAAGGTCGAGCTTTAAATCGTGATTAAATATTAATATAATTCACCTAAGTTATTGTATGAATAGAGAATGGAAATGGGTGTTAGGCTAAGGTGATGGATGGGTTAACCTAAAAAGTTAGTGTTGTGGCATTTCATGATGGTATTATGGTTGGTTTTGTCCTCAAAATAAGAACGAAAGCTGGATTTTGAAGTGTTTTCTATTGCTTCTTTTGAATCTTTCAAACCCATTTGCAGTTTGGTCATAAGTGTATGACAGCCTTAGACATGGCCCATTATCCCCAATTTCACTCCCACAAACATACTTCCTTTCAAAATCCGGTAACACATATTGTTCGTTTTAGTTCGTTACGTATCATTATCAGTCTTATGATTTTAAAATGCGTCTACTAGGAAGAGGTATCCATACCCTTATAAGATATGGTTCATTCCTCGATCTCACAACCCACCCTTATAAAGACCCAACATTCTCGTTGGCACACCACCCAGTGTCTGACTCTGATACCATATGTAACAGCTCAAATCCATCACTAACAGATCAGCCGATCTCACAATTCATTCCCTTAAAGGCCCAACATTCTCGATGGCACATCACCCAATGTCGAACTCTTATACCATATATAATAGCTCAAGCCCATCGTTAATAGATCAGCCTCACGTTTTTAGAGCGTATCTACTAGGAAAAATTTTCAAACATCCTTATAAAAATAGTTCGTTCTTCTCTACAACTTTCCTATTTGAAAATTATATTTATATTTATTAAATATAGTCTCAATTTTTCAATAAATGTTCACCTAATGAACAAAACTACAAAATTAATTTCTTACCAAACATGGTAAGTTCTAGATAAGTTTCTTACGAGTTTCTTAGAAATTTCTATACTTTTTAGTTCACATTATAATTTTATCTTTTTAAATATTTTTTAATATTAGTAGATCCCACGTCAATTTTCATTGACACAGTCAATAAATAAATGGACAAAATATTCATACTATGTAGTATCTATAAGGATAATTTTAATAGTTTTCGGGACGTCTAAGCTGTTAAATGCCTAATAAAAAATGTAACATCTTTCCATTTCTAGTCACACGTTAATACTAAAAATAAAATTTTTTGTGGTATAATATATTTACCCATCTTAATTATATACTAAGGACAAATTAGAAGAGCTAAAATATACATATTTTTTATAGATTAAAATAGATATTTTAAAAGAAATAAAAGACAAAAAAAAAATAATTCTATGAAATTTAGAATAATTAATAATAAGAGAGACAAAAATTATGGATCTGAGTGGCAGCCAAGTCGCGTAATGAACAACAAATCGGCTGTTTTCTTTGGTTTGACCTTATTTGGTCAACTCTTCAATTTTTTAAATTTAAAAAAAAAAAAAAAAAAAAAAAACCAAATATTTTCCGCTTAAAATGGCTAATCATTGGAAATTGAGAAATTTATTTAAAATTAAAAAAAATAATAATACAGAGATTTTGAATCACAATAATTGAAAGTGAGAAGAGCTTCCAGAACACGGTTTTGATGTTTAATTAAATAAATATTTTATATAAATAATTTTTAAATTAACTTCTTTTTTTTTCTTTTTAAATCAAAATTAAAGAATAATAGTGATTTTTTAAAAATTTTATTTAATAATTTAAAAAATATTTTAAGATGAAGTATTCTCAGTTCAATTATATATCTTTTATTTACTGAGTGTCGTAGAATTAGTGTATGTATATATATATATATATATATATATATATTAAATAAATAAATAAAAAGGAAGAAAAAGACAAAAGGAAGAAACATGGCTATAGGTTCAAACGGCTCTATTTCAATTTGAATTGGATTTAACTCAAAACACAGCTGGTGGCACCAGTTGGCTGTCTAATCATACACTATTTCTTTTCAAATTTTTTATATTTATTAAATATCTAATTAATTTGTATTATTCATTCATTTTTTAATTATTAAATTATAGATTTAATTCTCAATTTTAAATTTGTGATTGGCAGCCAAATTTATTATGTTTTATTTAATAAAAATTAACTCATCTATTAAACATAAAAATAAATTTTTGTTCCATAAAATTCAAAATATTATTTTTTTTAATAGATAAAAAACTAAAAATTAAATTTTGGTGGTAATTACTTCTAATTTAAGGGTGAAAAATACATACTTTTACTAAATGATTTTCTTTTTTTTCAAGATTAATTTTAGCATTCTTCAAGAAAGAAGGGGAAAAATCAAATAAACAAAACTTACCTTCCAAGGTAATTTTTGGTGTTTTTTTTTTTTTAAATAACCATTTTTATTGTTTAGTAATATTGATTATTTACAACAATTTAATATTAATTTATAATTTTCTTTTTAATTCAACTTTTATTTTTAAAAAAATATAATTGACAGCAATTATTTTAAAAGTTATTAATAAACTTAAACTAGGCTTAAAAATCCCAATTAACTTCTTAAATCAGAAACTTACAAATTAAATTAATATATAGATTTCTTGAATTGATTGTCTATATACAAGTTATATAAACTCCCATACAAATTCATATTTTTCAAACATTTCATAAACTAAATAATATTTAATTGGTTGATGATTTTATTTAATTCAATTTACAATGTTTATACCCCTTCACAAACGAGAATGCATTAGTTATTTTGTTAGAAACAAAAAAATACGATAAATTACATTAAATTTAATGTTTGTGTCTATCGGGTCCTTGTATTTTCAATAGTTACAAATTTAGTTTTTAAATTTTTTTAAATTTAGAATACGACTTTGCTTTGGGGTTCTCCAAAATGCCTCGTACTAATGAAGATAGTATTTCTAGATTATAAACTCATAATCATTTCCTATTGTGAGAGTCATGTTCATCTAAGATACTGTACATGAAATTGAAGATTTAAAGTTCCATTTGATTGGGTTAAAAATTCATTAGACAAAAGTTGAAGGACATAAACGCAAACTTTAAAATTAAGAGACTAAACTTGTAATTGAAGGAAAAACACGGGTAAAATAGCAATTTAGGATAAAATATGAATAATAGTAATAAAAATATATAAAATAATATGTATCCAGGTTGGTTTATAGCGCGTACAGCCGTGTTCCCCCACCAGACGCCACCGCCCACAAAACCCCGTTCGACGCGTACAAAATTCCATGCTTCGTATAAATAAATCATTTCGCCTTCTTTTTCCACCAAACACAAATCTAAAACTCCTCCAACTAAAATTCGATCAAAACCTGAAACCTCTCTCGTTTTTGTTCTGTTCTTCTTCTTCTTCTTCTTCTTCTTCAAAATGCCAAGGAAAAACAGCAATGTGGGTCGTAGAGCATGGAACTTTCTTCGTCTAGCAATCATATGGGCTAGAAAAGGTGGCGTTTTCAAGCGGAGGTTTCTCATGGATCACCTCCGCCTTGTCCCCAAGTTCATCAAGACGCTTGGCCACTCAACGCCCCGTGGTCACCTACATTATGGTGATCACGAGCTTTCCTTCGACGAAACGCCTGTTTTTCACATAAAGATGCATCGTCCTACCTCCATGCGATTCCACATACCCTGCATTACTCCGGAGACGGTTGATTTTGAATACGAGTTTGAAGACGACTGTGACAGTGACGATGATGGTAGTGAAGTTTATAGCCAGGGTAGCGAGCGGAGAAGTTCGGGATATGATGGTGGGGAGGAACAAGAGGATGAAGAAGAAGTGGAAGAAAATGGGATTGATTTGAGAGCTGAGAAGTTCATAGCTGAGTTCTATGAGCAAATGAAAATGCAAAGACAGATTTCATTTTCGCAATATGATAAAAATCATTGAAACGAGAGTTTTGCTTATGAATTTTGAAAGTTGATTTTATAAATATGCATACAATAAGATTCATCCGTTACAGTTCTTGGGTGTTCTATCTTTTTTTTTTCTGTTCCTTAAAATGAGGTATTGCCATTCCTTGAATAAAGAGCAAATTTAAGTACAGATCAAACTCTAAAACCAATTTTATAAAGAAGAAATTAGCCTAACATGAAAATCAAACGAACGCTTAAGCTAAACGCTTAAACAAAGTTCAACGACCGAAGCTGTAATTGAAAAGACAAAAAGAAGAGCCAAAAAATGGCTTCTGGCATTCCCCAAGTATCGCCAATCGATCAAGACGGGGACGATACAAGAAGGATTAAAACTAAACGAAGTTCTACTTGATAAATAGTATAAATACAATCCTTTTTCAGTTTTCCACATGTTTGTCTCGTCCATACTACACTTAAATCAAGATACTTGTATGCTAGAGAGCTAAATTGTGTTGGGGGTGCAAAGAACTAGAAAAGGAAAAAAAAACAAAAACACTTCACCGGAAAACTAAGCTCGTGCCAACTCGGAGGATGTCAAAACGCTATAATTGCGAAGAACACAATCTTCTGTATCCCACTACAATTACTTGTATAGTCTTTGATACGACTACTTTATACCGGACAGCTACTTGCATAAAACACCTCATATTGGAGTTCATCCTCATAGTACACATTTAACCCAGCAAAAAGAATCGAGTTCCTTTTCTGCAAAAGAAAAGTGTATCAGAAGGGGAAATTTTTGTTGAGGATTATTGGGAGCGAGTCCCACGTTGGTTAATTTAGTTAATTTAGTGGAAGATCATGGGTTTATAAGTGAGGAATACTATCTCCATTGCCATGAGAGCTTATGCTTAAAGTGAACAATATCATACCATCGTGGAGAGTCGTGATTCCTAACAATTTTTAGGATAACAGAAAAATGGGTCATATTTTTGTTTCTGCCAGTGGACAAGAAGAAATAAACTTATAAGAAGTTGGTTTACCTTGAAAGAATGTAGTAGGAATAACTAGTGATAAATTATGCATCAACTTCCATTTTGTTGCTTTTCGAGATATAAGTCCAACTGCCCCGTTGCTGCCAGTATAAAACCTTCAAAAGTAGAGTTATAAAAGTTAATATTATATCATGATTTCAATAGCAAAGAGAGGGAAAATACATTAAAATAGCACTTGAAGCATTGAAAATGTTATTAGGCATGTCACTGCTGCTTGTAGTGGGAGTTCTCTTTTACATTTTAATGGGAAACAGAGACAACAGGGTAATGCGGAATTTTAGAACAGAATTTACCTAGAAAGACAGGCGACGGCCTCCTGGGCCGAGATTTAAATTCTGGATGAAATTGTACACCCACATAGAAGGGATGGCTTGGAAGCTCTAAAATCTGGAGAAAAAAGAGATGCATAAGATCTCATTAATTTACGTATTTGATTCAGACCAGTAATGGCCTAGCACCTAATGACTTGAAATTGCCGGTGCAGGAATGACATCATAACACCTGACGATGAGTGAAAACTAGAACATCTCACGAATGGGAACCCTACCTCCATTCGATTTCCAGTCTCATCCTTCCCAACAAATTTCAGGCCAGCTTCTTCAAATGTCCCGATGAACTCTGGATTTACCTGCAAAATAATGATTTTAGTCGTGTCAAACCTTCCCAAGTATCAAACTTCGCAGCCAGATAAACTTTAAAAACCTACCTCATATCTATGCCGATGCCGTTCATCCACATATTGTGAGTTATGATACCTATCAATCCCGAAAGAGTTAGGGGCAGGATAAATGCTACAACGAAATGTGCAAAAGATATAGACACTTTGGATTGAATTGGGACCATAACTAAACCAACCTCTTGGTACTATTGGCTTAAAGAGACCCACGTGCAATATATAAAATTAAATGGAAAAATATGTTGCAGGGGTACACGAGCATCAAAAGTAGTTACAAGGGTGAACTCAATTCAACTACCAATATATAGTTCAGTTACTTCCAATATAGTTTCTCCAACAATAAATACCAGGGCGAACTGAACTTGTCATTAAGCATTTAAACGTGGTAAAAGAATAAGAACACATACACCCTCGAAGTAATACAGTCAGCAGTCTGGAATAGTGTTCTTCGAGATCCTAATCTCATAGTACTTCCCATATGGGTCTTTGAACCCTACACACGAACACAGAGGGAAACAAGTCCTAACAGATTACATTTAGAAGTAGCTTAACAGTAAGCAACATACAAATAGTCTTAAAGAAATCAGCACCTCAGGCATGAAAATAACAACAGGATTTGGCGTCCCATCATCAAACTCTGTACTGTTTGCCTTTTCCCAACCCAAAACCTAAAAGAAAGCAAACATATGAGGATGGGGATCGCAACAACAGAAATAACATAAATACAAAATTTTAAAAAAAATTGAAGTTTGGCTATTGAAAAAAAAAATCACTTACATTTCTAGCGAACTCAATTACAGATATCTGCATGCCCAAGCAAATCCCAAAGTATGGAACTTTGTTTTCCCTGGCATACTTTGCAGCTAATATCATACCTTTCACACCCCGATCTCCAAATCCTCCAGGAACCAAGACACACGATGCTTTCTGAAAAAAATAGGTTATCAAGAAAGGATCGGAAAGGCTTTAAACCAAGAGCCATAATAAACCATCCCCCTTTGTCCATCTCTTAAATATACTAACATGAAAACTGTAGTACTTTCAACATTCCAATTTCAAAACCGCAATTACTGAAAATTACATAATACAAACACATCGATTAACACAAATATGGTGTATTAAGGGACCACGATGTTTCGAACCTTATTTTCCAAGTAACTTCGGATATAATTTTATAACCATTCCATCAACTGAATAGACTGCTGGAGAAATTTGAACGACAAAAAAGAAATCCCACCACCAACAATGAAGTTAAATTATAGTTCACATGTATGCCAATAAAAAGCAGGATACGTGAGATTATGCAAGAAAAAACATGAAAATGTCCCAAGAGTTGGTATATACCAAGTGTGCTAAGTTTAAAAAAAGAAAAAAAAACAACAACACAATCATAATTTTTAAGCCCAAAAAAAGGTTCCAGGAAAAGCATACCCTCAGAGTCTCCCATGCAGTAGCATGTGCTTCCGGTGTCTACAAAAGAACAGTTCATTATTTAAATGATGGAATTATGGGCTAATAGAAGGCATTTGTGATTCCATGTACAAAAAAAATACCGATTTGGAACTTTCATCCTCAAGATCAGTAGCCGCAATCCAATCTATTGATGGCTTCAAAGAACATGCAATGCATGCATGAAGAAGGGCCTGCAAAATAAGTATAGATCCCAACAGGTCATACAAAAGTAATAACTTTTTTCATATTATATCTAGCTCGAAATTAACATAACTCCCTAATAATGAAACAATACTCATTTTGCAGTTAAAATGTGCAGAATTGAATAATCTATGCATGTATGTATAATAAGTTTTGAAAACATATACTACAAGAGCCCCACAACCATGCATGTGGAAATAAGAGAAGTTGAATTCTTTCAGGAAGTACTAAAATAGCACCTTCACAACAGAAAGGTACGAATCTGTCAAACCAACGTACTTTCCTACCATCGCAATTTTCACCTAAAAAAGCCAAAATTAATTATCTTAGAGTTTGCAAAAATCATATTGACGTACATAAGTTACAGCATAAAGTAGACTTACTGAATTTGTGATATTATCATGGGTTGCAGCCATATTTGTCCAGTCACGCAAATCAGGAGCAGCAGCAATCCTGGGACAACATACATGGCTGTTAGCATAAATAATGAAGTCATACTTTAGGCTGCTTATACATACCCAGATATCCTAAACATCTTTTCTTGACATTTTATTTTTTAGCGTTATTATTTTTTCTCCTAAGATATGAAACATATATAATGTCTTTAAAGGGAAAAATACATTGTAAGGCAATAAGTTTCTCATTTGCCTGGATGGAGAGACACATAAAGTGCATCAATAAGTTGGCGATGCCAACTTTATAATACATAAACCAAGCTTTGTGGTTTTTTATAAGAAAATTCAATGAGTAATCTATATGCAACAATGGGTAGTTTCTAAAAGTGACAAATTGAATTCTTAGGAAGAATCAAGTCATTGTGTTGATTTGTTTTCTAAAGTCTCAATCTGAAGAAGTATTATCAGATTTCTATGAAAATGATTCGGAAACTACCTGAGCAAGTCAAGTTGTTTAAGAATTGAATGATGAGCATTCTGGTTCTGTGACAAATACAAACCCAAGAAACTGTAAGTATAATTTCCAACAAGATGCAACTAAGCCAAAAACGACAGAAAAACATAATCACATAAGATACATATACATATCCATAGATGCGCACATACATAAATACAAACATATGAATGTGAGCGTGCATATTCATATGTATGCATGTATATATAGCTTAACACCTACCCTAAGCAAAAGTGGAACGTGCCAGATGTTTGGGACATCATGGATATTGAGAATGTTACCAGCCTGAAAAGACAAAAGAAAAAAGTAATGGGCAAAAATTAGTAATCAATAATGAAAAAACAATTCCATCAAAAATTTAAAATCTCAATTAACAACTCACTGGAACATGGCAAAACTGTGAAAGCTTCTCCTTCGTGTTGTCCAGTATAGGCTACATATAATCCAAAACAAAAACCTTACCACACCTTGAAATATCAAAACCATTTTAATGAATATGAAGGCCAAACTTTAAGTCATTTAATAAAAATAACAATGCAATTGGGGATGGTTCAACAAAATTACTGCCAAATACAACATGAAACCATAGTACATATAACCAAAACAGCACATATTGCAGTACAAGAAAAAAAATGGACCAAGGTTATCATTCTGAACTCATACTATGATGCCAAAGGAAGAAAACAAAGTTGTAACCAAATGAACAGTCCGGTGCATTTTGAAGCCTCTTATTATTTGCATTTGTTGGTAAAGAAAATGTACCTGAGCGGATCGGCATGCCAGCAGATGTGGAGTTAAGCCTAAAGCTCTCAGTTCTCGAACACTGTGTTGTGTAGGCTTCGTTTTCTGTGTTTTAAGACAGATAGATAGTGAGGACTACATTCATCATAAAATGGAGACAGAAAATTTATAACCAGACTAGATATAAGAGAACAGAGCATAAAGTTTATACAAACTATTTGCACAGTATAAAAAAGATAGATTCTTACTTGCTCCCCAACAACACCCAATACTGGTACTAAGCTCACATGGATAAGGCAGAAGTTGTCTGGGCCTAACAATAAGAAGTGAAATGATAAAATAATAAATAATGAATAAATAAATAAACTATGATTTCTAAGAGCTTGATCAACATTAGTGCACATAAGAGTTATATATGACTAGACTCAAGTGCTCATCAAACATAGAAAAAATGTTTGCATTGTTATCTTACCAACTGAAAAGGATAGTTGTCGCAAAGCTTCGATGAATGGCATTGATTCAATGTCACCTTAAAAAGGCCACAAAAAATTTATTTCTTGGAACAAAGCATACGTTATGAAAATATTACCGGGGAAACGTTTCACACCAATATAATTGATAAGTTACCTACAGTCCCTCCTAGTTCTATCACACAAACATCAGCAGGGCCCTCCTGGCCGTCCACAGGAATGGTAGCTACTGACTCAATGCGATTTTTAATGGCATCTGTGATGTGTGGAACCACCTAAATTCAATGATATTATAAAAATAATACTAAGAAATTAGTCTGGAAAGGTAAAAAGTAACATCTGTGCAAGGAAAACTGGCAGCATGATACATATGAAGCATCACCTGAACAGTCTTCCCAAGGTAATCACCCCTTCGTTCCTTCTCGAGAACAGACTGATAAAATTGCATACATAGAATCAATGAGCAAGCTAGTACAATACATAAGTATGAACTTGAACAAAACTTATTCCAATAACCTGATATATTTTTCCTGTCGTAATATTGTTCTCTCTTGTCAACGTTAAATCTAGGAAACGCTCATAGTTTCCCAAGTCTAGATCAACCTGAAATAATAAATATAAGGACAATCATACCTCAAATGAAACTGAAAGGAGAATATATTCAAACAATTTTACACCATGTCTCAAAAGGAAATACGCAGAGTCATTTTGTATGGCTGGAATGGAAGCTACCTCACCGCCATCATCAAGAACAAAAACTTCCCCATGTTCGAAGGGAGACATGGTACCGGCATCCATATTCAAGTACGGATCTGAAAATCAAACGCCACAAACCATTAAGGACCAACTCAGGCACGTGCAAGCAATCGAACCACAATCGTTTTTTTAAATGAACTAATAATCTGAAGAGAACATGCAGACCATCACCAGACCACTGAGAAACGATCGGAAAGACAAGAATAAACTACGCTAAACAAAAGTAGGACAAAGACTTGTCGTCAACACGCCACCGTGATGAACTAATCACAGTCTAAGAGAATACAAGCATATAAAAACAAAAATTCCAAAATCCGAAAAGGAACACCGCTAAAAATCAAATAAACAGAATCCAAAACATGCACAATAAATCAAACAAGTTGACAGAGGGAAAAACTCATAAAAAGCGACAACATTGTACTGTTCGGGAAACAAAATGCAGCAAGAATCAAAAACAAAAGGCGAAAAACACAAGAACAGTGCATAAAATACATCGTTGTTTGACGAAAACAATAAGCAAAAGAAGAAGAGAAGAAAACCGATTTTGATGGAGGTAACTCGCAGGCCACAGGCTTTGAGGACGAGGCCAATACTGCTAGCGGTGACGCCTTTGCCGAGTCCACTAACAACGCCGCCGGTGACCAAAACGTACTTCATTGTGCAGAAATTGAGAGGAAAAAGAGTTTCGGCTAATGTCTGAGCGGGAAAGCTCGAGGGTGAAGATGAAGATGAAGAAGAAGAAGGTGGGAGGTTCGGCTTTGTTCGTTACCAGGTTTTATACTAAACCTAGAAAGAGAGACCAAAGTAAAAAGGGGTTTTGACTCGCAGTCTGGACTGGACTCTCTCAAACTAAGTGCATGCGTTTCTTCCTTCCAGGGCTAATATAATCCCTAATAAAACCTTTCGCTTTTTATTATTTTTCTTAATTCTAAATAATATCCTTTTAAATTTTAATTTTAATTTACTCCCTAAATTTAAATCTTTAAATATTATATAAAAAAAAAAGAAGTAACTAAATCATTTTAGATAAAATAATAATCATCGTGAAAATCGTAACCGTAACTCTTCAAAGTATGACCTACACGAAACAATGAACTCGTGTATTCTTTTTGTCTTTAGTGCCGATACCAATGACAACTAGTACGAGGAAGATCCAAGCTACAACGTCGTTAAAGGCAGTTATGGTCGTGGTGGTTTCTGCAACTTCGGTGGTGAGAAGTTTGAACTCAACTATAACACCTCAAGCATACCGCTAACAAATATTGTCAAATTTGATATGTTATGTCTCGTTGTATTAAAACATGTCTGTTGGGGAGAGGTTTATGCACTCTTATAATGTGATGTCTCACATTGGTTGGAGAGGAGAACAAATCACCATTTATAAAGGTGTGGAAACCTTTCCCTAGCACACGCGTTTTAAAGCCTTGAAGGGAAGCCTGAAAGGGAAAGCCCAAAGAGGACAATATCTGCTGTGGATTTGGGTCGTTACTAATTGTTTCAGAGCTAGACACTAGACGATGTGTCAGCCTTCTCACTGTTCCCCGAAGGAGGGTAGACACGAGGCAGTGTGTCAGTAGGGACGCTGGGCCCCTAAGGGGGGTGAATTGTGATATCCCACATTGGTTGCGGAGGAGAACAAATCACCATTTATAAGGGTGTGGAAACCTTCCCCTAGCAGACGGGAAAGCCCAAAGAGAACAATATCTGCTAGCGGTGGATCTGGGTCGTTACATATAAAGAATGTTTTGTTTCATTCTCCAACTGATATGGGATCTCACGTCAACTAAATTGCGAGCAAGATTAGGGAAAAGACAATGTAGAGCGACGCTCGTAAACGCAATAAATTAGTTGTAGCCAACTTATAGGTTCTGTCAATAGTCTTACAAATGATGAAAGTGACACCGGTGTCAAACATAGTCGAGGTATAGACTCCAGCAAGAGTGACTTCAAAAGCCTTGCGCATGCTGCAATGATTGGAGGACGAACTCGAGACCGACAATAAATTTGAAAACAATTCAATATTAACGACCAATTCGAGAACGAGATTATTCCAAAAATCAATCAAACGAACAGAATCTTACTATGAAATTATAAAAATACAAATTACAAGGAGAATATTAATATAAAAGTTTCATATTCCATAAATTAGTTTATTAAAATACTTTTATAGTGGCTCCAAGAATATAGCTAAATAAAGTATCAATATGATAATAAATTCATTACCGACAACAAAATTTATACCTCGACAAAAATAACGACAGGACGATATAGTTGAAAAAGTAACATAAACGTAATTTAACTTCAGCTTGCAACTTTCAGCACGATGGTCTTGATTTCACGAGCTAACCTCGATATTCGAGCATTCATATTGATATATCTGTTGATAATTACGGCACTTGTTGTTTCGTTAGCGTAGCAACGAATATAATTTAACGAGAGTAAGTGATTTAGTAAAGTACGTGGTGTTGAAAGAGTCTGTTTAGTGCAATGAGAACGACCCGAAAAACAATGTGATTTTCTACCTAACTCGTAGCAATAAAATTAAAATAAAAATATGCATAAATGAAAATATTTGTTTAAAGAAATAAAATGTGGACGGTAAAGAATATTAGTGGATAAGTTTGGGGGTTAAATTTGGTATAAAAGGGTATTTTGATTTATGTGGTATGAAATTAATATTATTAATAATAATTATAAAAGTGAATAATTATACATAAAATATTGGTTTATTGGTATTTGATAAAGTTACCCAAAAAACAAAGTTCCGTGGGAGAGATTTTGGTATTAAAAGAAAAAAATCAATAAACTTGAAAATGAAAGGCACTCCTTCAAACAGAATAAACACTTTACCCCTTTGGCTTTGACTATTTATATCTATCAAATGAGAATAAATCATCAAATATTCTAATGGAAAAGGGTTTCTTTACATGTACATATATATATTTTTTCTATTTTTTTTTAAGGTTGATTAAAGAGTAATGGAATTCATGATTTGTTTGCTAAAAACATTTCTTAACCGGTTGAAAAATATTGAAATAGTAAAGTATGGTCGTTTAAATCTTAGTTTATAAAGAAATGTTGAGAAGATTATGAGCAAAAGTATATAATATGCAAAGAAAGTGATATNAGTTTATAAAGAAATGTTGAAAAGATTATGAGCAAAAGTATATAATATGCAAAGAAAGTGATATGAGTTGACAAATATGAGTCGAAGGATATTAGTAGGTTGGAGAAATTTTTTGAACTATTCAAGAAAATTCAGGGTAGTGACCCGAATTACCCAAATATGGCTCATAACCTAACCCAATTCAACCCTCGTCATATTAATAACTAAAATCTCATAAAACTCAAATACTAAACATTTGCATCACCAAGTCTTTTACAGATATCAAATATTCATAGCAATCTTAAAAATGGGTCGGGGTGAAAACCCTACTTTTGGGTTCCCGACCAAAAGATATCCTAACCCACAAACCCTAAACCCTAGACCCTAAAACCCAATCATTAGTAAATATAAGTTCCAATGGAACTAAGTTTTACCTTTTGGTAGGAAGAGGTTCCTTTTGGTTGTGGTTTGATGTTGTAAAGCTTATTCGTGTGTTGACTTTGTAATGCATAAAAAAATGTATCTATTAGAATTAAGAAGCCAAGACAATGACACTCAATTCTTCATATGCTATTTAATTTAGGAGACTTTGATACCTTGTTTCATTTCTATATTATTTATAATATTGTTTCCTGTCAATGAATTATTTTTTAAAAATACAAAATAATTTTAAATTTCAATTTTAGAGTATGTTTGAATAATGTTAATTTAATTTGCTTAAAAAAAGTATTTTAATAAAATTACTTCCAAAACTGTTTTTCAAAAGAAAATAAGAAAAAGGGAAGGAAATTAGGCAGTGATATGTGAAGGAAAACAAAATAGCATACTAAATAAACTCAGAGCCCAAGAAGCCATGTGGGAGTTCTTTTGTAAAGCAAAGATCTCAAGAACATGATGTACCTATGCCTACTACTCATAAATGGAACAGGAAAACGGTTTGGCCATGAAGAATTTCACAACTAATTGCCGCCAAATTATGAAGATTGAACAAAACTTGAGAGAATGTTTTTCTTCAAGGTGAACTCGTCTGCTTTTGCTGGGCTTACCGCCTGCATTTGATTGAAACAAAAAGAAATGAAACGAAGTTGTCAGCTTTCATTCCAATATTTCATTCAGAACTAAAGATATTCTATAACGAAACTCGAACGGCAATTGAATAAGAACCTCTCCACAGGTCAAATTGGATATGAAATTATTGGAGTAATTGTTGGAGACTCAAATGGTAGATATGCAAGCATGATAACTTATATGTGGTTCTATACCACCATTAATCTAAGAACTTTTATTCACATTGTATTGTATCATTTGGTCTACGTAATAGAACTGATAACATTCGAGATCATGTAGGATTATACTCAAAATATCTCTTTTGACTCTCTCTTTACCGAGATCATGTAGGATTATACTCAAAATATCCTCTTTTGACTCTCTTTACCGAGATCATGTAGGATTATACTCAAAATATCCTCTTTTGACTCTCTCTTTACCGAGATCATGTAGGATTATACTCAAAATGGTGGATATGCAGGCATATTTCTTGGTTTCAATAAGGGACTCAGTACAGTTTGCTATTCCATTTAAAAAGAAAACGTCTAAAAGACTAACCTTCTCGAGTATGCGCTGGATCCTTTCGATCTCGGACTTGGCATAATCACCACCTTTCTCCAGACATTTTTTAGCAGATTTCAAGTATATCTTCCCATACCTGCAGAAGAGCAATCAACAACTATGAAAACACTTTCTACCTAATCCAGCAATTAATTCCTGGAAATATAGATTTTTTTTTCGTAAGAGGAAATATGGCAAGCTACAAACAATCTGACGCTTATTGAATTACTATATGTTACTGTTCTTAAGAAACTGAATGCTAAAATCAAATAAAGAATTGTATACTTTGCAGGTGATCCGCTGAGCTTTCCAACTTCTTCTTCCATCTTGGAATAAACATTCTTTTTCTCTTCATCATTGCTAGCAGCTATAAACTCCTTCACCAATGAATCTAAACTAGCAACTATACCCGCCTGCAAGAAAAATCACATATTTGAGCAGACCATAAAACAAGAATATAAAATTTGAACATTGTCGTTCGCTAACATTGGTTGTAAGTTGTCCCTTCACGTCACGATTGGTCCCGGTCTTTTCGTTGATGAAATTAACAAAGTCACCAACATCTCTGCCACCATCGTAGTCTTCACCATCTTTGTTGCCTTTTGGGAAGAATTTTAATGTAGGGAAACCACTAATGCCATACCTGTAATATAATTGGATACCGACCCCTTTAATATTAACTTGGAGAAAACACTAAAAAGACAAACCCCATGGCAAACTAATATACATGTAAACTTACTTTTCAGCTAAATCCTTGTATTTGTCAGCATCTAAGTTAGCGATTACGACGTCATTTTCCAATTTANGTCCCTTCACGTCACGATTGGTCCCGGTCTTTTCGTTGATGAAATTAACAAAGTCACCAACATCTCTGCCACCATCGTAGTCTTCACCATCTTTGTTGCCTTTTGGGAAGAATTTTAATGTAGGGAAACCACTAATGCCATACCTGTAATATAATTGGATACCGACCCCTTTAATATTAACTTGGAGAAAACACTAAAAAGACAAACCCCATGGCAAACTAATATACATGTAAACTTACTTTTCAGCTAAATCCTTGTATTTGTCAGCATCTAAGTTAGCGATTACGACGTCATTTTCCAATTTAAATGCTGCAGCCACCTTTTCATAAATCTGAGGGAAAATATAGTACGATATTAAATTGTTTATTATTCATGATAATTTACCAACAGAAGCATAAGAAGAAAACTACTTACTGGAGCAAGGTTCTTGCAGTGGCCACACCTGAGATGTAGAGTTTAATTAGATACTTCAAAATCATACTAAAATAACACGCACAAAAAAAAAAAAAAAAAAAAAAAAAAAAAAAAAAAAAAAAAAAAAAAAAAAAAAAAAAAAAAAAAAAAAAAAAA